>NW_009259795.1:1388893-1425215 GCF_000687185.1 Egretta garzetta | reverse complement strand
GTCTGTCCTTGTCTTCCTTGTCTAGCTCTGCTCTCCCCTCCCTTTTTTGCTATTGCCTTAGCCAACTCTTGTCTTTTCAGTCAGACCCTTATTACCATACCCTTCAGTGAAATCTGTTGTCACCTGGAGCAGCATCCTTCCTCATTTGAATCGACAAACCAAGCGTCCTACTGACTTTTATTCCCTTCTTTACTTAGTTGATCCTTCTGAGTGCATTCCTAAGTACACCTCAGCTATGATTAGCTAAATAATTGTATTTTCTTAACAGTTCTACAAATGGATTTTCCTAGTCTGAAACACCAAGAGCGGGGCTACCCCAAGCACCTTTTCAAAGTTTCTATGGAAAAAACGGTAAACATTTAAGAAGGTATTTTCTTTTCCAGCTGGATGCTAGAGGGCTTGAATAAGATGTGATCTGATACGTAGTTCAGTGACAATATTGTCATAAACCACATTTGGTTGAACTACAAAAAATTTTAAGAAATGTGAGTCAGTAATTCAGACTATATTGTTTTGTAGACAGACTGTAATAAAGTAACAAGAATACCTCGTCTTAGCCTTACTTATGGCCAGTGCCAATTGTGGTTTTTCTTCTCTTAAAAAGAACTTCAAATCAGAAAACCCACAGAAGAAGTACAAGTTATTTATTAGTGAAATGCAAAAGTACAGGTCTTAATTTACAACCAAGTCTAAGCAGGTCTATTTCTTAAATTGTGTAAGCTCAGACACTTAAAATGGGTTTCTGTTGTAAGCCACACTCTGAAAATAGTCTATTCTTTAACTAGAAAAGGAGCCAAAAGATATTACCCAGGTAACTTAGGTATCTGAGAACAGCATCGCATGGTTGTACCTAGTTTAAAACATCAAATTTGGTTGTTGCCCATCTACACTGAAGAGGTCCCCAAACCAGCTAAGCTTACTATTGTCAGCCCTTGGATAACTGGATAACTTTTAATAACTGTACGTTTATTTGAGGGTTTTTTAGATGGAGTGGGCAATTTGTAATCATCAGTTGTCTCATGAGCCTGAAAGAGCACAAAAGAATGCACAGGAATTTGGATTTGACACAGGAAAGTGATTTTGGATGTTCCCTGTGGTTTTTTTAACTAATCCCTGAACTAGTAGGTGTCACCAAAAATAGGTTGAGAGGGGCAGGGGATGTTTTTTCTTTCACCAGTGGTACACTGCCGTTGTACCAATACACAAAGTAACCTAAAGGGGCACAGAACTTCAGTGACCCTCATTTATTGTAATTAAATATTGTTTTAATGTTGCAACTGAAGAAGACAGTCATCTTTAATCCTACACCACTTACCTTTTCTTGCAATTAGCAAATTAAGTTGTAATTAACAAATTAAGATTAGAACAACTGAAACAAATAGAAATCTGAGGGGTTTGTGGAAAAAATAAGTGTGAAAATCTGAACAATTTTGATTGTTCATCATTCTGCGTGGAGTTGTTTCATACTGAACTGGTGTTACAGCACTTGATTACTTTCAAATGAAGCTGTTAAGTCAGACAAACTGGAAGTTCTTGATCAAGATTTTAAAAAAAAATAATTATCAATTATCTTTTTCGGTTGAGCCAATATAGCTGTAAACTGATCCTTGGTGAAAATCAAATCTTAGTTTCTGTGGACTCATGTAGACCTTTATAAACACACTAGTGTGCTTCTCACACAGTTGCCTAAATACTGTAGTTTATTATAAAGTTGTTATTTTCATTTTTTATTTTAATATGTCTCTGCATGTTTTATTCTGAACCATGTTTTAAATCTGTAGACATCAAAAATACTTGCAACAAAAATAGACTTCAGTGATTTCCGTGTTTTATTTAAATTCTCTTTAGATCTGATTGGAAAGCTAATGAGAGGGACTTCAAGAACATACTGCACAGGAAATTTCTCTTTTTTTTTTTTTTCCTAACGGATTGTTATTTGTAAAATCCTTCTGTATGTGTTAATGCTAAGCTTATCTGAACGTTGGCACTTTGTCCATGTGAGTGAAGTTTTGTTTTTTTTTTTCATTCTTACAGTAAACTTGTAATCCTGAGACCAGCTGATGTCTTAGAAAATCATCTCATCTGACCCTGTGGTATTTTATAATGATTTTAATGTTACAGTTTGAATCCTTGAATTCCAAGATCCTTCCTGCTTTGTTAGCACGAGACTAATTCAGTTTCTCACCTTTCTCTGGCAAAGACTGGAATACCACATTCATCAAAACCTGTCCATGCTACTTGATGGGCTGGATTTTAGTATTTCCCTGTCAGCAACCGGGAAAAAAAAATTTTGAGGCATATACTCTTCAAAATTCATTTTTCTGAGAAACATCTGCAGTAGACTTTTTTTTTATTTTGACCTTTGGGATGCAGAGAGGGTAAAACTGTCTTTCTACCCTTTTACACTATTTTTACCTTTCTCTGTTGCAGTTTCACATAAGATTTTTGGTTAGTAATTTGATGGGTAAGTCAGATCTTTTATTACCTTTCTTTAAGAAAGAAGGGGGGGGGGGAAGCAAACTGGTATTTAGAGTTTCTTCTGACAATCTGCGGAGTTTATTTGAAATCAGAAATGTTATTTACAGGCCTCAAACAGTGCAGATGACCATTTCCCAGTTGCTAAGGAATGCCTTCTGCTTCTTAGGCTTAATGTTCTTTTGAATGCAAAGGAAAAAAGAAACACTAACTTCTCCAAAATGTTTCCCTAATAATCTGCAGCTAGACAGAAAATTTCTCAGCTCTGAGGCATACTAACTCTTCTCTCTGTACAATAATTTGCTCTCTAGGGAAATGAAAAAAGTTTCTTAAGTTTTAAAGGTCATAATTCATTCTTCGTCTTGCATGGAATTTTGTGCACTGAAGATGTTTGAGCCAAAATGTTTCTTCCTTGTAGAGAAAACAAAGACTTCACAAAAACGTATGTTGATCTATGCATGTAAAAATCTATGTCCTTTTACCAAAATCGTGTGCGTTGTTGCTAGTGCATATATGGTGTAGGTGAGATCTGCAGAAGCACAGAAATGCATTTAGGGTGCAAGAACTCTCTATCTTGCAGAGCTTCCTAGCTCTGCAGGACTCTCCTGCATAAAAGCTGAGAGAAGTGTCCTTTCCATTAAAGTACCTTGTTTTTAACATGAAGAAATGTTCTTCCTCGCATTTGCAGACTCTTCTTTCTCTGCTTAAAAAAAAAAAAAGGCAGTTCTGATTTTGTGGATTTTTTGAGATAAAGCCCTGTATTTTCTCTTTCGACTGCTAGAGGGCACTATGGCTACACAAGTGAAACACAGTAACTGGAAGCAATTTGATCCCATTTCAATACTTTGTGATATTTTTCCTGTTTCAGTTCTCATACTAATATTTGCATTTCTTGGAGAAACCTGTATACATCTCTACCCTGTCAGCAGAAATTCTATTTGCGTGAACTGAAACAAAGTATCTCTCTTTGGATTTAGGTACCGATGACAAAACATGACTCCAGGTGTTCAGATCTGAATAAAACAGAAGAACATCTCTGTGTTGCAAGAGGCGTATATCCATCTTCTTTTCTGCTCTGGGAGTTGAATTAGGTTTTGATAGATTACAGCTGAAGTTATATAAAACTTTGGGTAGCTACACCTTGTTTGTCAAATCTTTTCATAAAAATTAATCTTTTAAGCATGTGTTTGTGCTCTAGAATAGGGGATACGCAGTGAACGGAAAGCTAAAACTTGGTGCTGGAAAGTGGGAGGGCAGAAATGGCAGATGCTACATTTTTACATCTACAACTACAAAGGAAATTGCCAGCCTTATGTGGTGTGAAGAAATTTCGCCACTGCAGCAAGTTATCTTTGCTTTTTGGTACGCTCATGTTAAACACATCAAAGAATTACTACTGTAGCTCCACCAACTGGTGCAGTGTAACCATACGAAAACAGTTTTTCAACTACGATATGGAATATTTGTTCATCCTGGTACTCCCAATATACCGTCTGTTACTGTCTTGCCCGAGTGCATTGGGAAGCTCCTGGTAGCCCATGAGTCTTTACACTTGGAACTTGGAGTGTGCAACATCCATGCACACTAATCACGTTGAGGCCAACAGCATGAGTCATTCTCTGTTGTTTTATTTTCCCTTTCAGTCATGAGTGTGATATCAGAAAGTGATGAGGTATCACAAATCTTGTTAGGCTCCTCCTATCTCACAAACTCAGCTATGCAGACATTATTACATGTTTTCTTTTTTTCTTGCAAGACGGCAGCTGCATCGTCACCTGTGGATAGACACCGTATAATGCTGAAAAACTTCCAAGAAGCCAGTATCTTTGAGCTCGCTTAAAGATGGAAACCTTCCTTGCCAGAAGTGGTTGTGAGAAGATAAATTCTTGTTGAAAAAATTGGGGTTTTAATCAATTATATGTTTGCATTCAGGTCTGGTAGATGATTAACACTTACCCACTGCTGCTCTCAGAGGTATTAGATGGTGTGCTATTTCTGCCAGTTTGGTAGCAAATAGAAGAGACGTGCTATCTTCATATATATTTTGATACAATTTTTGATGATGTTTTTCCATCTATGTTCTCCGTGGTAATATTTTACCTTAGAAAACAGAGGAGAGTGGTAGGATATTATTTATTTATTTGTCGAGTTCTACAATCTTAACCTTTCTCCTTGCTGCTGTTTTCAAAAATCCCCCATAGGCCGTACCATCCTTCATGTATAAGACAAAGTTGTGTAAGGTTCACTAGAATTACAAGTTTTATCAAGAGCACAAAAATAGAGATACTCAATAAGCAGCAAGCGAGCAGGCTTAGAAGACTTTGCTGCAGTGTAGAGTTGTGCAGTAAAGATGTTCACAAAGGTGGATTTTGTATAGCTTTCAAACAAATTCTTACAGTGAAGGGAAACGTTACCTGCTCATACCTGAAAACCTTGCTTCCATGCATTATTCAAGTAATTGAAATGAGCCTGGATATGGAACCATAGCTACTTATCTACTGGAACATCTTTTAAATGGGTTAATCTTTCTATGGAGAGAACAGAAAACTTCTTTTGCAGCTATATCCAGGAGAACTTATTCAGTACCTTTCAGGGGAAACAAAAAAATCTGTCTACTTTTAAAATACTAAGTCAGTATGTGTTGAATATTTGTTTCCAGTATTCAGGGATCTTAACATTAGGGTCCTACAAGTTACTGCTGTTGGGTTTTTTTTTTCTGTGGTAAAATTTCATCAGTTAGTTTGCAGAACTACCTTTTGGAATCTGAAAATGGCATTTTCTGATTTTAGACTTTGGAATTCTTTGTTCCAGGAAGCAGCATCCTGTACATAGCATACTTAGATGTATTGTTGTGATGTAGCCAAGTTTATGTGTAGGGGTATATTCTGTTACTGAAAAATGTGAGATTAAAGAGCAGAGTAACAGCTGTAGCCTTTATGGTGGAAGAAGCTGAGAAATGGTTAATGCGCAAAGTCAGCAGACTTACTGCCAGACCTGAATTACAGAATAATTTTTCTATTAGAAATTATGTAAGGATATTGGCCATATAGTAGAATGAAACTGAGCACTTCCTTTCTGTCAATATATAGTGAAAAATTAAGGAACATACATTACTATTTGACCTTGTTAACTTTTAACAGGTTAATCCTGTCTGTATTTGCAGTTTTGTATTGGTGAAATTCCCACAATATTATTTGTATGTCTTCACTAAATTTATGTTTTGATAACTTTAATATTAAAATAATTTAAAGTATATTAGTTTCCTCTGTTTCTGTGTTGAACTCTCTCTAAACATCCTTTCAAGTGAGTTTAAAGTAAGTGCTGTTTCTTTTCCATCGTCATTTACAGTAATGCTTCCTGTACTGAGAATACTGATGTGCTTGCTCTTGTACTGGCCCTTCTCTGTACATTTACTCTATATTGAAGTTTTTGAAGACAGCTTGCCAGGAAAACACTGAAGAAATTTGTATTAGGGGAATAAGTTATAGAAACTGGAACCTGAAAAAATAAAAAGATTAACCAGTAACATTCACTACACTGCCTTGTTAAGATGGCAGTATATCATGCTACAATACTATCTGTAGATAAGCTTTTGTTAAACTTTTAAAGTAATTTGAGTAGGTAATTACTAGTGTGTTTTAGTAGTCTAAAGCAGAATTGATGGCAGCTTGATTGGCTGTAGCAGTTACTAAAGTTCACATTTTATGACCTCCTTAAAAATATTAATTTAGAAGCTTATGAATTACTCTCTGGTGTCACCCTGAATTAACAAATACTGAGCTATCTTTTACCTTTTGAATCTTTTTGTTATTAATTTCTGCCCACTACTGAACTTTATAGTGTTTTTCAAGAATTCATCTTCTAGATAGAGCAGGAGTAACTCTTTCATGGCTGGGACTAAGTTGCGCAAAATGTTCTCATAAATAGTCTTGTTCCATGCCAGCATTAAAGATGACCCTGGCTGGTCTCTCTTGCCCATCCTTTGTGCTTGACAGAGCAGTTACATGTGTGATAATGTCGTAACTGAGGAGCTGGGCTATGCTCTTAAAAATGGGGTAGTCCAACTGAACTGCCTTCCTAATCTACTTCACCAGGTGGCTGAAAAGACATTAGTGTTGAGGGATGCGGGGGTACAGGAGTGAGGAGCTGGGATCAGGAGAGCTCTTCATCCCACAGGTCTGGTTCAACCTGAGGAAATCGGGAACCAATGGAAATTGGGAACACCGGCACCACTGTGCTGTTCTCAGTTACACGTGTTTAGCTTCAAATTTTGTTTTTTTTTTCTCTTCCCCCAGTTTACAGGAGCCAGGACAAAACATTTAACAAAGGATTTAGTGAACAAAAGGTAGAAGCTGAAGTGCTTCCACAGTAGGTCAGAAGAGCAACTGAGAACAGAAGCATCGCACTCGCACAGGCTTCCTCAGAAACACAAGGTGTGCTGGGGTTCAACAGTGACCTGCTAAATTGAAAGCTGCATGGCCCTGCATTTGAACTGGCCCTCTGTACCCATTTGGAAGTCAGTAAAAAGGTAGTCCTAATGACCTTATAAGCAGGGACTTTGCCGTGGGAGCTCTGGCTCCTTTTGGTGTGTCCCTCAGTGGTTCTGATGGGATGGGCGAGAAAAGGCGTTCTCAGATGAGTTAAGGATCACCTCCAAAGGAGGTGTGAGAAGCCTTGGAAGAATTTTTTCAGACCTTTTTGATCATCACTTACCTTACTGTGGCTGTGTGATTCGTGCGTCAGTGCAGTGCTAAAGCAGTAGCAGTGAGCAACTTCAGAGATGCTTCCTCCTTCACATCACCGTTGTGCAGTGGGGCCACGGTCCCTGCACTTTCGCTTCCTAGGAAAACTCAGGTTTGCCAGCTGGGTAAAACAGCTCTGAGGCTAGGCTGCAGCAGGAAGAAGTCATTGCCTCTAATAGATCCGTGTAGGCAAGCTAAACCACTGGAAGGGAACATAGACAATTTTGATGGCATTTAGGGACCTTAGCCAGTCAGGGAACCAAGCAGGTGGGAAGCAAGTGGAATAAATGTGGGGATGTACCATGTGCTATAGGGCTTGCAGTTAGGTTAGACAGCATCAGGGCTGGTTTTGTTGAAGTTTGTTGGGTGTTGGTGAAATAAACTACCAGTATTAAATTGTTAGTAGGAGGTGCTGAGGCAGATGGAAGCTGAGGTTTCAATTTTTGGCCAAACAGGTTGGTTATGTGCATGTTTCCTTTCCTTCAATCTACCCACTGTCTGCCACACCTGTGGGACCCAGATTGTTGCAGAAGAGAGAAGACTTGCTATAAAAGACTTGGGAAATGCTGCTAAATCCACAGAATTGGGCAAGGAAATACTGATTCTCTGCCTTGTGCTTTCACAGAGGCTCAATCTGGAATTTTGAAATACCATCCAAGATACCTAAGTTTAGAGAAACCTTACTCTAGTGGTTCCTTCTGGATGGTTTGAGGGTTGCAGAATTCAGTGTTCCTTACTAAGAATCCCTATGGAGTATATTGTATTGTCAGTCAGTTTTGAAAGACTACTGCCTTTTTCCAGCCAGTGTTTGTGTGTTCAAGCCTGTTTGTCCAATTTAGGTTAGCTTAAACAGGTCAAGTAATGGATCTTTGCTGTTATTTAAACTGTTTGACCTTGTTGCCTGAGCGAGCAAGTTAGGAAGCAAATACATGAGCAACTTAGCGTGCAGATCATAATTTCAGATGGGAAAATTAATGATGATGATCTACTGTAGTATAGGAATATAAGATCCTCTTTGGTCGTCATGGCTGCAGAATAAGCTGGAAAGTATGGGTCTAAACTTTCACAGTTGCATTAATGGTTGTGTCAGTTGAACCTTTAGAAGTAGACACTTTTGCAGTGCAAAGCATTTCAGTGCCTAACTCCTTTCAGATATCCCTCCAAAGAATCAATGGTCCTGTCTTGACCTTCTTTCTCTGAACACATTGGAAATCATCCGAACATTTGAAGTGTTAGGAGCCATACTAAGTACTGTCTTATCTGAAAGAGGTTGTGTGTGTTTTGATGATTGTTTTCTACAACCAGGTAATCAAAAGCATTCAAAATGAAAACATTTATGTGAAAGAAAAGGTAGACTGTAATCTTACATCTTTGTTGGAGTCCAAAAATCACAATGAAAAAGTAATTTTCTACTTTTATCTCCATGGATCCACTGGTCAATTTAAAGAGTTCTCAAAGCTAACAGCAGCACATATGCAAATCTCTAAAATGTACTCAAATACCATATATACTGTTACTTGCAGAAATACGCATTGCCTTTGGAAGACCTCAACAGTTTGTTTCCTTCCAAATGCCCAAACAAAAAATGAAGAGTCTTCTGTAGCCACTCTGTTTAGTATTATTTAGTGGTTACGGGAATAACGTGTTAGGAACCCCCAGCATGAATTCTGTAATTTTGGTTACAGAGATACTGAATGAAATTTTAAATGAAGTGGGTATTTCAGGTCCTTCTGAATTTCACACCAAATGTTTATGGGACAAAGAACAAACAGTTGCATACAACTTGCACTTCTACCCAAACAGTCGAATGGTGAGAAAAGCCCATTGATCTTCTTGCAACACCAACTGCTCCTGCCTGTAGCACCTTGCCTGAAGATTTTGCAAAGTGGTAGGCTGTGGTGGCTTCCAAATGCCTTGCTGTCATGCAGTCATACTGTGGTTTAGTCTGCTGCCTATCTGGCACTATCACATTTCAGCATGTCTTTGTAGCTTTTGCTTTTAGCAGAACGCATTGGAGACTTGGGTTATTTCAGTGTCTTGTTTGCTGTCTCAATGTTGGTACTCAACCTCTTAGTCTACATCAATACTAGTAAATTAAACATGGCTGGGACTGTCCTCCGATGCTGAGTCCAGCCAGCATGGAACAACTCCCATACACACTACTAGGCTTCAAAACAGGACAACCACATCCACATTCTCTGCTAGGAATGGTCTCTGGCTTGGAATAGCTGATGCAGGTCTCTGCAGTGCTAAGGCCTAACAATTTAATAGTACTGGCAATAAAATTCCAGTGCCTATGACATGTGCTGGACCTGTTTGTTTTACTAATTCAGATGTGGTCCGAGTTGTCCAGTATCTTTAAATGCCAACCTTTGTCTAACAGCAGCAGGTAATGGGGTCTAGTTCCACTGGAAGATGGAGGGGCCTGGAGGAAGATCTGTTCTTTGGAAAGGCAGTGACAATTGACAACACTGTTCAGCAAGGAATCCATCCTCTCTAGTGATAAATGTCACTCACTAAAAGAAAGAAAGGGTGATTTAAAAAGAAAAATCCCAGTATATTTGCTAACATACAAATAAATGGCAATCATCAATCAAAAATTTATAGACTATAGTAACTACTGGATTTAATGAGAAGTGTAAGCCTTGTGAAATACAGAGTTAAAGAAACCTTCATTAAAGAAAATGAAGAAAAATCTTAAAGATTAAATACATATAGGCCATTATATTCAAACTTTCCTATCATTAGTAAGGTTTGGAGGTCTCTCAAACTATCCACTAGGTATGATAGCCATCTTAAAAATTAACCTAGCAATAATGCAATGCTGTAATCAAAGGGACAAGCTGTGATACTTTTCTGGCAAGCCTACCTATAGAATTGCAGTTTCTTATAAACTGACAAAGGGGGAGCTATACGCAGATAATTCGTCCTTTAGCCTTTTGTATGTAAGTACGCTTTGCAGCACAATACATCACCTTAATTATTATACCTTCTCCAGCAGGATAGAATTCTGCGACCAAGTATTTTTTGTTGCCAAATTACTTGCACATACATTGTGAAAATATTTTCTGTGTCTGTACGTGTATTTCATCAGCTACACTCCCATCTGTCAAAGTAGGGCGAACGCTTTAATGGCTTAATCAGCTTTCCAGGTCTCCCATGCAGGCACAAAAACACCGCAGCGAGTTGTATAGTTACGTGGTGGTGCATAAGCGATTATCAGAGGTGGTTTTCCCAACTTTTGTGTTCTAGTAGGCTACAAGCATGCTGGATTTAGCGAGATTGTAAGTACGGTTATTTACTAGCAGAAGCTGATGTTTTTCTCCCCTCTATTTTTACATTTGAGGATAAAGTACAATTTATGTTCTGGGCATCATCTCGTGGAAGTTCTAAATCACTTCATGAGGCTTTCAGCCTGGCTTATGTCATTTATCCCTCAGCACTCAGTCCATTTAATCCAGGCCTCTCAGCTGTACAGACCTAGCTCCTGTTGTGAGTGATCGGCCTGCTTGAGTGCTCCCAGCTTCTCCTGTCACATCACATTTGCATAAAAGAGGACGGATAACCAAATTTGAACACACAAATGAAAATGCTAAGCGCTGAACCTGTCACAGTTGTTGTTCAACTAATTGTGAAAAATTTGATTTGCTGGCTTTTCACTGTTTATCATGTGGACCCCCTTCTCAAATTTGCCTTGGCTTCTGCTTCTGTACATGTAGCTTTTAAACTCTCTACACAAGCAGCCCACCCTGGGGATTACTTACCTCTCCTACTAGCTTTTAATGTTGGCTCATCTACTTGACTAAATTAGGCCACCATGGCAAACAAACACATAATTAAAAACCTGGGAAAGACAACTGCAGTTGCACTTCTTAAATTGATTTCGCAGTCTATTACTGGTATATGCCTTTGCATTTTGCCATTTTATCTTGTCCTCCTATAAACCCTGAAAATGTCTTTGCTTTTGGTTATATATAGGAGGAACATACATTATTTCAAAATGAAGACTTAAGGTTTTCTTCTCAAAAGGGACTAGTAAATAAAAGCACATTCTTATTTCTGGGTACTTTGTGGCAGCCTATTATGGAGGCACTGTATTAATTTGAAATTAAGACCCATTTTTGAACTGGCATGGGAAGCTCATGGATTGTATTGTTCCAATTATTGTGATTTTTCAAAATTCTGGGGTTTAACTTAGCTTCCCAAATGTACTTACAACTGCTGTCATACTTCTACATTTCAGATCACCTTCTCTTATCTGTAGAGTTTACACATTGCTTCTTATAATGTATACCAAAAGGTCACCAATTAAAACAGTTGAATGTCATGTTGCTTTTTTGTGAGGGGAGAGAAGGTTCAGCCAAACAATTATCTATACAAAAAAAATCATCTGTGTATCCAAATCCTCCAGCCCTTTGGTATCAATGTTGGTTATACTCTGAATGCCCATAACTATCATCATTTAAGAAGGTGGATGGTTACATGGACATAGTGGATACAAATCTATAAAGACCATTGAAATCTTCCAAAATCAACCTGATAAGAAAAGCTGGTATTTAGACACATGCAAATAGTTGATATTTTTCTGGCAGTACTAAAATATCAAAATAACTTTTTTCCAATGAAGAAAATCATTTGTCAGCAGATATGACTTAAATATTGTTTAAAAATAAAATTGAAAACATTTTGCTTAAAATGCTTTTTAATTTCATTTCATTCTGTTGGTGAAGGGTGAAGAGTCCCTGAAGTGACCTTCATGTCAAGTGCAGTTCACTGATAACAGTGGTAGTAGTGTGGCACAATCCCTTTCATAAACTGATCAATGCAGGATATTTTCATCTGTTTCTCTGGTAAGGTTGTAAAAAAATTTTTTTATTTTTTTCTAATTATTAAGAACTATATCATTTGTAGCCTAAACTGATTGTTTACATCCAGGTTAACTAAGGCTAGCTATCCTTTGTTTTAAACAGCTTTTTTCCCTTCATGATGTTTACTTCCTTGATCTCTTCATGAACAGCTGTCATGTTGTCACCGCCTTCATTTTACTAGGCTAAACAGGCTCAACTGTTAAAGGGCTTTGACAGACCAAGTCTGATGTATTTAACTGCAGCAATTTAAGATACTAACATTCACAGCTCAGTGTGTTGGAGATCACTGTCCTTTATTTTTCCATTAAATTTTGCTCTTTTCCTCATTTTTACTGCTGACTTCTACTGTCATTAAAAATGCAGCTGGAGAAATAACTCATGCTGTACTCTGTACTCACTTCATTTTGTTTGTTTGTGATCACTAGAATACTACCAGTTTCCTTTTTCACATCCTTCCTTCACATAATACTACTTTATCTCGTTCCTCATTAATAGCTTTCCAAAGTTGTCCTCCTTTCCTACCCTCTTTCTTAAGTTTGCCAATGAATTACATTAAATACACAAATCCTATTTTCAAAATAAAGTATTTGGAAAAGACAGATACAGGTGTGTTCGGAAGAGACTATTCATTAGCGTGTCAGGCCCACAGCATCAAACAGAGGAGCGATGGAAGTTCAAGAAAAGAGTTACCTAAAAAAACCCCCCACAATTCTGTACTCAACAAAATGCAACTACATTGCAGTTTGATTCTGAAAATCTGAAGTAGCGGCTCTTGGTCCAGACCAAACAGGTGGCTTGCGGATTTTCAGGATGTTGTTACATCTTTTAGAGTACTCTGAGTAACCTTCAACATGATGTTCCATAGTGAGTCTAATATTCCGTCCCAGCTTCTGCCACTTGCAAAATATATCCCAATAGCTGAAATGTCCTGAAATACCTTTGTGGTCAAAGAGGCAGAAGAAGATTTATCTACTCATGAAAATCTGTACCATTTTCAAACCCCATTTTCTTCATATAAAGAGAGCAATAAAAATTTCTTTAGTTACCCTGTTCTTCAACAGTGGGGTTAGATAGCTATTGATACACTGTTATCTCTTCTTACCATGAAATTATTTGATCTGGAAATCTCATAGATATGTTAAAGCTGGTAGAACAGAATTAAATATTTAGGCTTGTGCACCACATTGGTCTTAGGAAGATCTATGTTTATGGATAAGATTCTGTCCTCTGCTTTTTCTCAGATTTTAACAAGAAACCAAGACACGAATTCCATGCTTTTTTTTTTCTAATTTAACCATACAGGAATGTGGAAATATTATTGTTCAGTCATGGAATTTGTTCATTCATTTAAAAAAAAAATCCTCATCCCTTGTTTTATGTCCTTTGCCTCTCTCTGAATTTAGCTATGTATTTTGCTAGATTTATTCTGAAGTACTGCAAGAAAAGAAGAATGGAAGAGAATGACTACAACAGCCACAAACCATAATATCAGTGCTCAGGGTAACTTTTGCAGTCAAAATATTTGTGACAGTAGAACTTAAATGGCAGTTTCTGAAAAGAAAAATTAGATTTTCAACTTTCTTCAGTAAGTTTATCTGTCTCCTAAGTAAATGTGAACGCCTGATTTATAATTTCAGAAACTGCATTGCAAAATTTCTTCACGTTCTGTATCCTTCAATATCCTTATCCATAAAATGTTTTGCTAGGCAAGTCAGAGAAACACAACAGAGTGAGGGCAAGAAATGTGTTTAAAATTTTGAACAAGTATTAATGGAAAGCGTTTTGCCATATTCCCTCAGCTCTAATAAAATGTACACTTTCCATTTATCCTTCAACTAGATATCTATTGATGTTTGATTAAAACCAATCTCCCCTGCTTCTGTAAGTACCTTCGTGCAATTCATGGGGATTTTCTCATTTTCCCAGGTCCGCTTGGGTAAATAAAGGTTTCTCCTTAGCTCAGTCTCTTAGGCTGGATGTTAGAATAAACAAACTTCCATTAACTTGCTTTTTGTTTTGCTTTAGATCGCAAGTAACTTCATCAGCATGTGAGAGACAACTGCTCCATCTCTCCCTATATATTCTGTTATACAAAGTTGACCCCCTTCCCATGAGCTTAGCTCTTGACTATAGCTTAATGCAAAAGAATAAGCACACACAGAAAGATGAGCAGGTTACACATACACATCTCCATGGTCTGTGGGTACATGCAAAGAAAGAGGTAAGTTAAAGTGCCTGCTCTTTTCATATAAAAAAAGAAAACTTATTTACCCTACGGGTAAAATGTGTGTTGACCTACTGTGTTACAGTATAAGCATGAACAAGGTTACTTTTTCCCCCTTTCTGCTAAATAATAAGGCAACTCATGCTGAGGGTGCACTTAAACTATACCTATAACTCTTGGAAATTCATAGATCGCAAGGCCAAATGGGACCATTATGATCATCTTGCCTGACCTCCTCTATAGCACAAGCCATAGGGTTTCGACAACATAACAGTATTTGTAATTTCATATGCATTAGAGTGCTATTTATAGGATATATATTGTATTGAAATGGTGGAGTATTCATTGCTCTGAAATTCTGCTAGATAATTTTACTACTGTAGTGGCACCTACAGCATTCCTGGTGCATATTAATAATAAAAAAATTCAAGTAGAATTTCAAGTAATTTGCTAAAAATGTGACTACATCTAATAAATCTGCTTGGGACAATATCTGCAAACCCATATGTTTAATATAAAAATACAGTTGATACAAAATAATCCAAGTAATTTATTAATTACCAAGTACTATAGAATCTGCAGTCTAATTAAGAAAAGAAAAATTATGACTGACTGGTCCATTGCAGTAACTAGAGTCTTTGAGCAAGAACAGAGAACAAAATTTGTGTACCTTTCACAAGATTTACTCTTATCCTGTGCTAAAGTTGGGCTGATATCAAGAACTATGGTTCCTGATTTTAATTTTCATGGAACCATTGTTACAAATGACTGCTACAGTGGGAACAGATTTTAAATGGTGACTCGTGCAGAAGCAGACATCTACACTGTTGCACATGTAAAGCCAACTGAACTGCGTCCCCTGCCTTGCTTTGCAAAACTACCACCCTTTCTCTATATGCAGAAGCATATTGAAAATTAATCTTTCCCTTTTAAAAAAAGAAATACAATTATTAGCCCTCAAGTTTCATTTCCTACCTATCTGAAAAACAGAACACGTTCTCTGCGTTTTCTATAGGAGTCACTAATGAAAGGTACTATATTGAACATTCCTAAAGGTTCCAAACCAAACCAGCTTCACTGCTTGAATCTTGGAAACAGATAATACGCCTGATTTTTAAAGATAAGAATCCAGATATCGCCTATGTTTGTATTTGCTGCTGGGAAGGGAGCAATAAAAGGGCAATTAGCATTTCTACTGATCATTGGTTAAAATGATTTAACCCGCCTTTTAGCAAAGTAATAAAGATCCTTGAAGTAATTACATCATTTTGTTAAATGCTAAGAATGATGAGATAAAACAGCATGGATATCATTGGCCAAAGATGTTTATCAGTACATATTAAAAGCTTTTAAGCATGATCTTGCAGAATAGCTGATGCCATTCAGATCAGTCCATTCTCCCAGTCTTCTCTAAAATTATACAAGTTTAAAGACATATGAACAACGACGCCTTAAAAAAAAAAAAAAAAGCAGATAGAAAACTAAATATGTCACTTAACAGAAACTTTCAGGAATTAGCTACCAATAAAAGAACCTGATTTTGTAAAATCTGAAGTGCTTTGTTCGGAGAGTCTCCCTGCTCTGCAGAAGCTTTGACAAACTCTTGTGACAAGTGCGGGAGGAGGGGCTGTATCTCAAGGTTTGCGTTTTGACCCATTCACTAGTAAATTCTCCGAGAGCCTAGATAATTACAACATTTAGCTAAAAAAGGTTAGTTTAAAAGCAATTTTTAAAGATGTTTCAATGGGGGGAAAGGGAGCGGGGATGAAGAAACCAATAAACCAATTTTTCTTGGCCTTTCTCTCACGCGCAGACACATTCTGTACAAACCCCTGTTTTGATGTATTATTTTAATTAATCCCGGTCTTTTGATTTCTGCAAAAAGAAGGTTAGCAAATGTAACAATGCTCGAGAGTTTCTTTATTGTAAAAGACACATAATTTCAAGCATTTAATAAGGTAGATTTATTCTGGGTAGTTTAGTTTGCACATTCACTCAAACAGCCCTCCCCAAAGACAACATTAAAAATGTGATTAGTTAGCTGCCATCAATAACACAAAATAGGAAAACACTCTCTGAAGGGACAGCTTTGTGGAGGGCACTGCACAGTGTGTAGTAAAAATATATGGCCTAATAAGTTTACATTTGCAGGCTCATTTGTTAAAACTCTTGAATTTCTAATTTGTGTCGGAAAGATAAATGGATGGGGCCTCAGTAAAGTGTGAGATTAATACTGATGGATGGGGATTCAGATTTTTTGCTAGCCTCTTACTTCTGTACAACCCAGTAGGCAGTTTATGGGGAAAACCAAATGTAAATAAAAAGGAGGACATTATTTACCTTGGTCAAGGCCAATTACCAGTTATATTGTTCTTTTCAACTTTATTGTTTGGATGTAAATTATCCTTATCTAATTATTGTTTAATGCATTTTGGTAATCAAGCCCTTACAAAGTGTAATTAGATGCTAAAAAGGACAGGCACCCGATGGTTACTTTGAAACACTGCAAATACTCGAATGGTAGAAACGGAGGCCGCTGGGGCCTTTAGTGGTGTAAGGTGGAAGAATAATAATAAACCACGTTATATAATAAAAACTGCCTTGTACCTGAATCAAAATACTCACATAGAATGAAAATGACCTGAGGTTAACACAAATAATAAAATAAGTGGGGTCTGCATGTGCCGTACGCTGTTGACTTCACCAGCCTGCCTTCCACATGCAGTGCCGGAGCAGCGCTGTCGGTGTGCTGTGGACAGACAGACAGACAGACAGCGGAGGCGACAGCGGTATCTCTTACCTGCCTGGCATAAGGTACCTCTGAACTCGGGTGAACTTTACCAACTTAGAGAAGAGGGACGCTTCAACATGAACGAGCAAAACAAGGGTCACTGCTGTTAGCTTCTGCCTGTATAGTATTTTTAGTATATATATAGAGAGAGTACTTTTAGTTCAAAGCTGATCCAGTCTTCGATATTTGTAAAACAACATACATTGAAATGTCAGTGCAGCTTCATAGCGGTTGCAGAATCTGGCGGCCCCATGGAGACAAGGCTGCCACAGCTCCAGGCGCCCAGCTCCGACCAGCGGCGAGGCTGGGGCTGTGCTCCCAGTAGGCATGTGCACAAATGCATGCATACAATACATGTACATAAATACACATACCTGTCCAGCCACACAGATCTACATGGGCAGGCACACGTGAACACAAAAGCCACTCATGGCTTCATCTGGTTCTCCTCTCTGGCTGATTAGGATGAAGGCCCATTTGTGGGAAAAATACAGACATACGTGCAATGTGGATCTCTCCAGTAACTGGGCTCCGACACGCAGCCTGTCTGGCAACAGCCCTGGGTCCTCTTGTCTCCAGGTGCCTCACGCACACCCACACACAGGTCTCTCAGCCATCCCCCAAGATCTCTCCAGCAGTTGGATGGGACTCTCCTGGTGCTTCCAGTAGCCAGCTTTTCCCATGGTCTTACTCTCAGGCACTCCCCAGCTCCTGCACCACTTTGCCTGCTCACCAGCTACTTCTTCCCCCGCACATCCTACAGTAAGTCCTGTGCAATCCCAAAATGCTCTTCCCTTGCACCCTGTAACGTGTCCCATGCCTCTAAGCAGTGACACCCCTCAGTCCAAAAGGTGCTCTGGAGGGCGGCTCCCGTTGCCTCGTGGTGATGGGTTTCACATCTGAGGCTGGCATCTCTCCCATGATGGGCCTGGAAGTCGCTGGGCAGGGATTTAGTTTGTGTTACCCCTCTTGCCACTGCTCATCTGTGCACCTTTGTGCATGTGGAGGTGAGGTTTTTATCACATAACCTAACACAGACTAATACCTTGATGAATTTGAACAGCCATCGTTAAAGCAGCAGGCAGAGATAAAGCCAGGATTTGCAGGGAAAACTGTGGTCCTGGAAAAAAAGGATGGTATCAAATTTGTCCGTTTAAGCAGCTGCAACTAAAAATGTAGTTGCAGTCAGAAAGGTGACTTGCGTCTATTTTTCCTTTAGCATTGAGTGATGGAACGGAACTTTTCTTGACTTCATATACTTCCTCCAATATCAGTGGCATTTCATTACTTTTTAATCTGTGTTGCAAAATAAATATAATTATGAAACCTGAAGGCAGGTGTTTCTTTATCTTCAGCATCGCCCATTGCTATTTAAGTTGAATTATTACTGTGGGAACTTCAACCCGTAACCTCACACTACAGACACATGGTTCAGGGTATCAGTGCTCTGTGAACCATATGAGTCAAATCCCAGGTCTAGCTTGCTTTCCTTCATTAAGGGAGGGAGTTCCTTTTCTTCACAGCAGCCCGTGTGGTGCTGTGGTTTAGATTTGTGATGAAACCAGCGTTGATAACTCACCAATGTTTTAGCTGTTGCTGAGCAGCACTTGTGCAGCTTCAAGGCCTTCTCTGTTTCCTGCTGTGCCACCCCCCGCCCCCCACCCCATCAGTGAGGAGGCTGGGGCTGGGCAAGAGGCTGGGAGGGGACACAGCTGGGACAGCTGACCCCACCTGACCAAAGGGGGTTGATACACTTCATACACTCTACGATGTCATGCTCAGCAATAAAACCGGGGCAGTAATCTTACCAAGGTTGCTTGGAGACTGACAGGGCATTGGTCTGCTGCCTGCTGGGAGGTGATCAATGATTGCCTTTGCATCACTTGTTTTGGCTTGGGTTTTTTTTCTTCACTTATTAAACTGTCTTTATCTCCCCCCATGGGTTTTCTCTAGTTTTAGCTCTCCCAGTTCTCTCTCCCATCCCACTGCAGGGTAAGGTAGGACGGGGCTCTGAGCAACCTGATCTGGTTAAAGGTGTCCCTGCTCACTGCAGGGGGGTTGGACTAGATGACCTCTAGGGGTCCCTTCCAGCC
This sequence comes from Egretta garzetta, assembly GCF_000687185.1. Lineage (NCBI taxonomy): Eukaryota > Metazoa > Chordata > Aves > Pelecaniformes > Ardeidae > Egretta > Egretta garzetta. The sequence continues at coordinate 1,406,022 of NW_009259795.1, read as the reverse complement.
CAAAACATTCTATGATTCTATGATTCTATGAAGTGAGCGAGCAGCTGGTGGGTGCTTATTTGCACCATAAGAGGTATGTCAATATAAAAAATAAAAATGAAAAATATGTCCTATATGGACAGATGTAAGCAGTTCTTAGTTTAATAAAGAAAAAAAAAAGAAGGTGGAGTAGTGACTTGACACATTCTATATAAAGAGAAAGCTCTTCAAACCCTGTGAGGAAATTTTAATAAGGGTAAATCTTAACAGGGGTAATTTAGGTGATGATTCACTCTTGTGTGACATCCTTAAATTTTGACTTGATGTCTTCTTAAAAACAACGCTCAGCCAATTCTCTGTTGAGTGAACATCCATATCTATGCTCCACCCTTGCACACATGCATTTTCAGCTCCTGAGCCGGGAGTTTTGGAATAACCTACCTCTCTGCGTGTTTTGCACTAAGGACCTAAAAGGACAGGATGCATCTTCTTCCTGCAGCGCTTTTCTAAATACCATGCTGTAATTCAACCATAAATTACTGAACGTGATGCAGAAACTGCTGGCTGATGTTCTACAACCACTATTATGACAGAGGTCAGAACAGATGTTGTCACTGGCGCTTCCTACCTTTGCAAACCCTGAATCCGTTAAAGTGGATGCTTGTGTCTCGTATACTTGGATTGTAACTGAAGAAAACTGTCAACTGTTGTTATTAAACAAGTTTAGCTCTAGTTCCTGTACGACTTATGCACTGGTATGTGTTCGTGTTTAAATGTATGTTTATTTGAAAAGGTCACAGAACAATCATGATGTTAATGTCAGAAAAGCCTTTTTGTTGTGAATTAAAGCCATTACCTTATTTTTAATTGACTTCAAGTCTATATTCTGGCTAGATAAAAGATCCATTTGTATCACAGAAACTCATGGCTTGAAATTTGAATTTCATCACTGGAAGCAATTACAGTACCAGTGCAGTCTCTGCACATAATCCCTCATTTAGTAATTTAATTAAAAACAAGTAGTACCATGAGCACCAGAACTATTGAAGCTTAGTTTCCGATAGAACTGTGTCACATGGTTGATTGAGTTTATACTGAGCTGCAAGGAAACTTCAGCGTGAGTTCCTCCTCTGGTCCCATAATTTCAGAAGACATCTAACTTCTAGTTCAAATTCATTAAACGTTTTGTACCTCCACTGCTCTTGACACGGTTTGGAGTTGCAAGAAGGAAACAAGTTTGGTCAGGGCAGTCGTGGCAAGAAAAGGCTTCTCAGAAAGAACTGGGCACCCGAAAACCCGACAACCACTGCTTCAGCATGGCTGCTGGCTTGTGATGGAGAAACTGTGTATTTGTGGGCTTACTGTGCAAAATTTGGGACATGGCTGATGAAGAATAACGAAACAGTAGCAGGGAAATTCACAGACCAAAGCATGCTATTACACTTACATTTCTATAAATTTAAACAACAAATCTAGTGTATTTCTTCCTTTTCTCTCCTCTTATTAAGTTCTGAGTTTTCATTCTTCCTCGACTGGAAAGAACAGGTTAGGAGAGGAAAAAGTTCAACAGGCTGAAGACAAGGGCAATTTAAGAAGTGTTCAAAGAGGCTTATCGCAAGCCTGAATCGGCAGACCTTTGACATGGACTACGTGCTATGCTCAATTCCTAGCTTCTTAAGGTGAAAATGTTGCACCCACTAGCATATTCTCTTATGAATAAAAGTAAATGCCTTCATTTCCTCTGTTGAGCAGTCAATACCTGTAATTTCTCAGGGTTTGGGACATTTATCAGAAATAACTGTATTTCTGCACACTGGAAAGCTGTCTAACTCTTTTTAAAGTGCTTAAATGTGCAGCAGCCTGATCCTTTTGAAACTAATCCCTGCTTAATTTGACAGAAGTGAAAGCAAAAATCCCCTCTGTGTGTGTATATGTGAGCAAACTGGTTTTGTCCCATACCTAGCTAAGAAATTTATTTAAAACAATAGCTAATACCATGTCTTGGATGGTATTACCCATCTTTAGATTTAACTCACCAGTGTTGAATTGTCTCAACACTTAGAACAGGAAGACTATCAGTTCATTTATCTGCAATTATTTTATTTACAAAGAGAAAATATATACAAAAACGTGGGTAGAAGTTTGGCTCCTTAAAATTATAACTGACTTAGTTATTTTAAAAAAATTCATTCATGGCCTTTTTTTTTAACAATTAATGCTCGGTGCTTTGCATTCGCGTGAAAGATTCTATGTAAGCAAAAGTGCAAGAAAAACATTTGTGACAATAACCAAACAGGTTGAGCTTGGATCACTGTAGGCCTGTCAGCTTGAAGGTTCTCCTGCAGAATGGCTGAGGTGGAACACGAGTAATAAGGAATGGAAGTGTAGTAGCAAAGTTAATTTCATCTGTTCTTGTGATTTTATGGAAAATACATTTTAATGTATAATGCTGGTGCTGCTCTTCTGACTAGAGCAAAAGTTCAGCCAAGGTTGTTCTGAACTGTGCTGACAGGTTTCTGGGCAGCAAATGTACACCAGGTGATGATGTGATGAAGAAGCCTGAAGTCTGCAGGATCAACACAGAGCCAGCAGCGAATGGATTGGAAACTGGACAGTTGCTCTTAATAAAAATTCTCAAAATTGAGGGCATAACAAGTGTGACAAAAGAGACCTAGACTTGGCATGGGTCTGCATGGGTCAAGCTTGCAAGAGAGAACACATCCATTAAATATTTGGATTTGAGAGTTTTTTGAGAGTTAAGTTACGCAACATACTGAATGCAAGTTTTCAGCGCAATGTTTCAGCCACCTTGAAACACACCTACCTGTCACGTACCCATTGGATGTGTATTCAAACCAGGGACACCATTCCATAGCTGTGATGTGGCAGCTGGTACAATGTGTTTGGTTCTGGTGTCTCCACCCCCGAAGGACGTTAGAAAAAAAGAGGCAGGTCAACATGCATCTGCCTGTTTATGTACCAGACCTTACTGAAAACCAGCCATCCAATCCATGATGGAGAAGTTGCTGGTATCAAGGGTTACCAGAACAAAGCAATGTGAATATGTACTAGTGGGAAAAAGTACAACCACTCTAGTTAGAAACACAAGAAGTGACAACAAGCTCAAAATTAAGTGTAAGCTAGTTATCGGTTTAAGCCTTAAATTTAGAGAGAAAACTGCTGATGCTCTTTTGTTTGATTTAAATCTAGTGCTAATGAATCTTTTATTCTAGACACTTGAGATAATGGTTCCTAATTACAGAGTTTTATTTGGAGATGCCTCCAAAAATGTTTCACTTTATAGTCTCTTGAGACAATTGCTTCTGGTAAACTTTTACTGATGATAGCACATTGGGACCAGAACTACACATCCACTAAGTCTGTTCTTTTGTAATGTAATTACAACTCTTGAAAAAATAATTGAAGTGACGTTCACATTGATACCCTCTTTCAGAAAGGCATACATTTGAGTCCGTATATATTCAACAAAGGATGTAGGCACTTCTTTAATATTATACATGGATTTTAACACCTTTTGATTTCACCAAGATTTGAACAGATTCTTGAGTGCTTTGCTGGCAAGAGCCTTAATATAAGCTTGCTTTCTAGCACTAACAATATCACAAATGTAACATTTCCAATCTATTAACCACATTTAATAAGTTTTAGTGATGGTGACTGCATGTTTTCAGATCTGACAAGACAGAATTCCGTATCCCTCATTCTGTATACATCATTCTAGTCTTGCTTGCATGGTTTTTATAAATTGTTTATTCAAATTAATTCTCTACCTGTTCTCTGTGTGACTGATCAAAAATGTAGTTCTTCATATTAGCTTGAAAGAAACAAATTGTATTTTGTATTACATAATTTGAAAATTCCCTAAACCATCTGTAACTGCAAGCTGTTTAAATGGAATACCAGAGATAAAGAGGATCTGGTTTTCCGTGAAATAAAATAGTTGACATTGTTATGAATTATTTCTAGACCACTTTATTCAATGAAACCACAGTGAGCCAAGACATTCAACTTTGGAAAAAACATCCCACCCTATCCTTACAATTTAGATGAAGTCAAATATATAAAATTCACCACACACCAGGCTATGTCAAATGTGAGCTTATAATTAAATATTTTCAAATTATTCAGAAACAAAGCCGCCCTCTTCCTTGTTTTCTTCTTTTGTTGGCACTCACTGTTTTTGCAGTGACAGAGCGAAACGTTTTCACAACCTCCTCCAGATGCCATCCACTTTGAGGGTTTCAGCTCCAGTAGGACTTTCAAGTACTCCACTCTTCCACTCCAGGATCATTTTAGTTCCGTTGTCTCCCATGCACTGTTCAGCCCTCACTGGGGGTCAAGGAGCTCAGCTGTTTAGCACTGTACAGCATGAGCCTCTGCAATAAAACCAGTAACAACCACAGCCTTTCAAGAAATTGCAAAGTCAGTGGAAACTCTCATGTAATGCCATTGCCGTTCCCAAGGACTAACGATTTCTGCAGAGCCCACAAGCTGGGCTGCATATTCACAAAGCTCCTTAGTTTCCTAGCTACCTCTGTACGCAGGATCAGTGAGTCTGTATGTCTTATTTACACAGACCTCTGGCTGCAGAAGCTCAGCTCCTCTGTGCAGCCCAAATATGGCTCGAGGAGACTTGCTTTAAGCCCTTGCTTTAAAAGTGTACAGCCATATGTAGCTTCAGAATTGCATCAGAAATGTGCAATGAGGAGCTGTAGGTTCATGAGTTTCAGCAACAGAAGGGGCGGGAGGGGGCAGGCACAGCGACCCTGGCTCTCCTGCATGCCCGAGTTTGGTGTTAGATAAAAGGTAGGGTATCCTTCTCAAAAGTTAAACCGTTTAAGTAGCAGAATAGAGCCTGGCTGGTTACATTGTTCTTCATGAATTTTATGCAGAGCAGGTATAAGTTCTGTAATGAATCCATGTGCAGTTGCTTTCAACTCCTCTGCAAGCGGATGACATTCCTGTGTGTGTTCATCCACATTTGCAGCTCAGATGGATCACTGCATTTGACATTTCAAAGACTAAAAATGATCTAAAAAATAAACACACTGCAATAATTTTGAAGGCTGATCAGCCTTTTAATGTGGTGTGTCAGTTGACTGTTATTTTGTAAATTAGGCAGCGATTTGATTCTTTATCAATTTTTAGTGGTGTTTAACATCACCTAACTCATGAAGAAGGCAGCATCGGTAGCCTGAAATGTAATGAAGCTTTTATCTGCTTGAGAAACAATGACAAGTCTTTTAAAAAATTTGGGATGACTTAAGTACTCATGAAAGAGATGCTGATGGCATTAGCTAACACAGATACCGTGCCAGCGTGCCTTGCGAGCTCCCAGGCACAGCTCTGACAAGTCCCCTCCACCTGCCAGCAGCAGTTTTAGTAAGGGGCATCTGCTCAGGCAGTGAGTCTTGTGGAAAAGGGGGGAATTCAAACCAAAAAGTTGATACTGATACAGAGTTCCCCTGGATTTGGGACTTTTTTTCCTTTCCTTCAGGTCTCCGGTAATGGGAAGTGCACTCCCAACACACTGAAGAGGGAATTACTTCTGGTGGTTTCAGTAGAGGGGAACACCGTGAGTCCTAGTTTTGAGGACTGAGGAGAGTTTTATTAGTGCCACTCAGCTGTTGTTACCGGTGGTCAGATTTGAAGCAGGTGAGTTTTTTCCTTTGAGGCTTTACACAATGCGATACAATTTTTGGATTTTGGAGGGGTTCCAGATCGTAATACAAAAACATGTGAGGCATCATGAGGTAGATTTATTTACAGAAAAATGTTTGCCTAGGAAGGGAGTCCGGATGCCATTATTAAAAGCGATAAGACATTGTAAACACCTCCGCAGAAGACCTTCATTCACAGACGTATTGAATGCTTCAGCCCAGGCTACCCTGGCACTTCTGTTGATTACTTCTAAGTGATTTTGTCAGCGGCAGAACCAACTGCATGCAGAGTTTTCAGCACAATACATTAGCAGTGAAATTGCTGTCAACATATTTTTCTTTCCAATCTTGCTTTCTTGGAGGTAAAGATTTGGATTAATTTAATTTACCATTAAATTTATCATTTAAATTACTTGACCATAGGAGAACTGTTTTGCGGGAGGCAGCTGGGTCTGTGGTAGTGTGGAAACAACCTGGGTTGCCTGAATTAATTATAATTTAAAACAGAAAAGGTGGTTTTGAGGTCTCTGGAATGGACAAGCAAATAGAATATGGATTTGATTAGAAATAGAGGGCACAGTCTACTCTGCATGTAAGTTATAAGCAATGAAGTGGTTGATTATTCTGCAGTAAAATGGTTAATGCCAGACATCACCAAGTGAGTTAGCTGTTCTAAACAAACAGGTTGATAATCCTCCTTATTTTTACAATATTATCCCAGAAATGGGAAGTTTAAACCCTTTATGTTTGTGCTGTCATAATGGTTTCATGGCCTCTCTTTCAGCCTTTGAGTTCCATTTTAAGATAGAGAAGTCTTCCATGAGTCCTTACCATACTGGCTAGCAGTCATCTGAACAAGACAACTGAACCATAACAGGTTTTCTGAACCAAAAACTTCCCATGTATTTGATGGAGACATTTAGGTGCGTTTAGGACTTGATACAAAAAAGGAAGGTCCTGGCCTGTCTTACACCCGTATGAACACAGAGCAGTTCTACTGAGATCCATTAAGGATGAGGAAGGAACTCTGTGCAGGTCAGTAACTCCAGGTTTCTTGGTCTGGACTGGCAGTGGCACATCTGATTCTAGACCAGCATGTGTAATGATACGGCTGCTTTGAGTATGCTCAAATGATGGGGCAATGGTTTGCTCATTGTGTGTACAATTCTTAAAAGTGCTAGCAAATAATAGTCTCAAATGTACTTTCTCTTTAAAATGGTGGAATAATTACCTACGAGTAGTGAATATTAGGAAGTATATGAGCAGCAAATAATTTACTACTGGCATTATCTAATAATTATCTCTAGATGAAATTGCAAGACCGCAGTGTTTTTAGAGCCCATTTGTGACCCATAAAATATGGGTTAAAACCTCACATTCCACCACTTGCTTTTGCAGTTATTACTGCAAGTGGTGGGAAAGTACAAAGCAATCACCAGGAGAAGAGATCTTTTAACTACTATAGTTTCTAAAACTAATCAAAGAGATAGAAGGACTTGCCCAAACACTTGATACCTATCTCATTTTATTCACCAGCAAGACAATATAAATGTAACTTATAGTAGTGGCAATCTCTCTTTCCAAATCTTTCCAAATCTCTTTCCAAATCCTTATGTCTAAATGATAAGGAAAAGATCATTCATCTTTACTTTTCTATCATAATATGAGACAAAAAGACAGGGTTTAAGCTCACATTTAGAATGGAAGACTGAAGCAAGGACCAAAACAGGATAACACTGCCTTCTAGAAGCATATCAGGGTAACTTCTGGAGGAAAAAAAAAGAACTAAGCATCAACCTTGCCATAAAATAAGTTTATCTCATAATTAATGTACACAAGAGATGACAATAGTTTCTTCTATACAGTACAGCAGCAAAAAGAAAGTTTTCCCACATGAAAAAATGGGGGCAAGCCCCCCAAAGGAATAGTTTTAATGTGGAGCTTGCCAAATTCATGACAGAGATTGTGTGCTACCCTGTCACCGTTGGTAATGTTGAACTTGGTTGATAAATCAGGAAGATTCTATTAGTCCTACATTTTCATAATGCAAGTAAATTCTACAGTCAGGGAATATTACATTTTTTGTGACTAAACCGAAATGAATCATGTTAGCTCATGCTCAGGACAATAACAAAAAGCAGGAAATCCTACAGCAGTAGCAGTCCCTCCTACAGGGGATTTTTACACTCTTGGAAAATTCACACAGGGTAAAACCCAGAGAACATAGCCTGGGTTTCAAGATAGCATCAAGACAAAGTATAGAAGCTCAATTCTTCGGCCTTATTTCTGAGGCTAATTTTCACTGAATTCAGTAAGATTCAGGCAACCTCTCTCTCTAGATGTCAGGCCCACAATCAACTTTAAATACAAGATGGGCCACAGGCAAAGCATGAGAGAAATGTTTGAAACAATGAAGAGAATGTGTAACTATACAAGAAAAAGCTTTAATCTAAGAGGCCCATTGACTTCAACTGATAATAACCTCATAACCCCTGATGACTGGAACGAGAGTGGAAAAGACTATCACCAAACTATTTATGTAAAAAACAAACCAAACACAGGCAAACCCAAACCAATACCCTCCCCCACCTCCCCAACACACTTAATAGAGTGAAAATAAACCAGACATTTTATGGCAGATGCCTACTCCTTCATGGAAGCTAAGTGCGGCTTCTCTTGCCGTACTGTGCTCCCATCACTAAGTGGCAGTATGTTAAAGTATATATACAGACAGCACCACTAATAAGAGCTTGCAAAGCCCATTCATCTTTCCGATACCCTAAAATGGCTCCATGCCAAAATCATGTCTCTCACCGGCTCCACAGAAAACAACTGACCTATTGATTTAAGAAAAAGTTTCCCATGTCTCCACCTTTTGAGATCAAAAGTAGTTAGAAGAAACTGGCCATGTAGCATAGCAACTTTGCAAATTTGTTCATGCTTCTCTCTTTTTCCTCTAAGACCCTCCTTAGAAGTCAGTATAAGTTTTAATACAAAGACCTGTATTTTAGGTTAGTATCCAGATCAGCCCCTTGGTTTTAATGTTCCTGCGATAGCTTGATCTCTCAAAAGAAATTCTGAAAGAGGAGTTAACAGAAAGCACCAAAACAGTAGAAGCATTGGAATTACTTCTTGGAAGTAACTATGCCATCTATTGACCTTAGTGGGAGTGTATTTCATGGTAGGATCCCAAGTTACCTATGAGGAAGAGCCAGGTAGACTCACCGGGGACCTACTTAATTGCTGTAATAGTTGCTTCTGCAGAAGGGTCTTGTGCTAACCTGCATGAGAAACCATCTCCCCAAGACTCTCATGAAAACATGCCTTCAGCACACAACCACCATTTTGATGGTAAAGTATACAGCGATAGGTACAAGCAGAGTGGCATACCATGAGGGTTTTTATTTTTTTAGAAATGCACCTGATCAGATCACCTAACGAAGGGGCCCAGTTGTCACCGAAATATCCTTGAATTCTCTGCAGTTTCTCATCTGATCCTGTTTTTAACTCCTTTCTTTAAACCTCTTTGGCTTGAAACACATCTCAAACGAAGAAATCACTTCTGTTATACAGTTCATTGTAACAAATAAGTTTGGCAGAGTAACACCCATCTGCAGCACTACCAGAAACAGTGGATACTGTGTCTTCAATAAGGAATATTGCCAGACAGCAAGGAAAAGGGAAACAGAAAGGAGAAGAAAAGATGCCACAACTGTGGTTGAGCCATTGAAGAAGCATCAGCAGACATCTCCGGCATGTCACCTGCAGCATCACAAATGCTTTACAAAGACCCATGTTGGTGGAGACCTGCCCCAAACACTCACATTACAATAGACACTATCTCTAGTGTTATTAATTACCCCATTACTCTTCAAAACATAAAAGGAGTGATATTACTTGATTAAACTATGTAGAAAAAAAAAGGGAGATGAGGTCAGGTATCCCTTGCCTCTGACACTGTTGTGATACAAGTGTAATGAAAACATAACTTCACTGTCCATTCACCATGGTCCTTGCCTGCCAGTCCTCTAAAGGGAATTTGTGCTGCCTTATGCTTTAAAAAATACTTGCCAAATTCAGCTTTCTGAATAAAATATAAACATTTAAAAGAAACTCTACTCAAACACTGCTGAAACCTGAAACAGTACACACAAGAGACAACTGCTGCTCTCTGTTTGCAAGCTAAAATGCCAGTTGGATGATAATGTTTTGCATTGAGCAGAGATGGAGAGAGGGAGTGAGCCTGAGATGGATAAGAGAGGCTTAATAGTCACCCAGCCTTGTCTCCTGCAATGTCTTTTCATCTTTCCCTGTCCAATCTGGCTCTCACAGGAAGAATAATTTCTAGGATCTCTCTAACAGTTTCAACGAGTCCCACAGTTATCAGGCACAAATTCTCACAGATGCTATGTTTTCTTCACACTCACCTGGGGAAAGGTAAGGAAGGGAAACAGAGAAGATCCTTTTTCCAGAAATAATGCTGTCTTGTCCATCTGCGTGAGAGGACATAGGGGCCCTGCAGCATGCCCTTGTATGAAATCTCTATGGCAGGAAGGCATCCTGGTCCCCCAGAGACTCCAACTGCTCCAGCATGGCATGGGAGAGAGAAAAAACTGCCTAGAAACCTGCATCCGTAGTTGAGGTTCTTTTGTTCTTTTTTATGGAGGGTTTGGGGATTTATTTTTTTTTTTTTTCAGATTTAGATGTAATTTTTCCATTGAAGTTTTGGAATGGGCTGAGAACCACGAAGTTGGCAATACCAAGGCAGTCTTGCAAATACTTTGGGAGAAGAAATAGGTAGGAGTTCCTATTCCTGTCCCAGAGGAGAGAAAGGTTGCAATGCAAGTACTGACACTACAAACAATTGGCATGGGAGGTGAGCCTAAAGATCTAGGTACATAATAAATGAGGTATCATCTATTAAGCTGATGGAAAAAGCTACCTGTTTGTGGAAGTGCTAGAAAGCCAATAGGTTAGTTCTCTGAGAAACCAGCCTTGGCTATAAAGGTTTACTGAGACCTTTTCATCTTTCCTGGACATGACTTTTTCCAATGTAGAACACATTGAATGTTACTTGGGTTTGGCTTCATTTTTGGACCAGAAAGATGTCCTTTAACATAGAAAAAAAAAAATCCTACTAACCATGTTGAAGGGCTCGCTTCTTCCATATTCCCCTAAGACCCTTTCTTTTATTCCAGTTCAACTCCCAGATGAACTTCTCCCTCAACAGGCTTACTGATATGCCAAATTGTAGCGTCAAAGAATAATAGTTGCTGCCGGAGGTCTTCCAGTTTGGAGCTCTGCCTTTAATTTTCCCTTTACCCATAGCATTGGTTTAAACATGCTTCCTAGATATAAATGTTTCCATGCTCTGTCTCTGCATGAACACCACGACTAAAATGTTGACTATATTTCCCCATGGCCACACCTCAGCAGAGAGCAGCTGATGCTTCACACCAGGGCGTTCTTGAATGCAGAAAGAAGCCTTGTGGTACTAAAATAAATAGTTTGTTTGGGGGATGAGGGACAGCCTCTGACCACAGACCTCTGGCTAAAAGGTTTCAGTATGCTGTCTTGAGAGAGAAATTGTCTTCCCTTGTAATTCTGACACTTCTTCCAGTCCCTTTTCTTCACATGATGTTCTTTCCTTCTAACAGTTGACCTTTTCTCTTCCCATTCACCTCTCCCCTTAGTAAGTCTCGCTCCCTCCCTCTCGCCACCAAAGGATGTGCTGCCACTTGTTGAACTGCTTGCCATCAAAACTGTGCGTGTGATTTAGGGAGGTCTGATTTCCAGCTCCATGAGGTCAGCACAGACCCATTCAATATTCTTCAGATACCAAGCTGGCTCACTCTTCTGCACGGAGCTGGCAGAGAGATGTTCCCTCCCTCTCCTCTTCATTTTATGTGCACATTAAAAATATCCATGACCAAATCAAAAATTGTGCAGCTGTTTCAATAGCTGCAAAACTGCTTAGAACGGGGAGCCCAGAGTATAGAGAAAGAGACCTTTGTGAATTGAACACTCTCTGAACTAACTTGTTTGTGAAAACCCATGTATAATTAAAGCCTCCCTTGTTAGTGAATGGAGCCATACTTAAATACACACAATGTATATCTTTATTTCCAGCTCAAATCTTTTTCGGGACGTTTTCCAGCAATGTGTATTATGTGGCTTCAGCAACTGCAGTGCATCATCATCATCATCATTCAAACAGTGGAGCTCCCTGCTACATTATGAGCATCTTTCCCCTAAAATATTTTTTGATGGACTACAGTATATCTAGTCTAGACCTGAACTGCATAATAAATGGATGCTATGATTCCTCTAACGGCAAGGTCCTTTCCCCTACTGCAAATGGAGATGTAGTTCAGATGCACACTATCTCACCCTCAGCATGCTGAGAGACAAAATAAACAGCAACATTCATTTGTCTTTTTCCATTTCCCTTACCAAAAAGTCAACTTCCAAAGAAAATGTTTACCAAAACATTTCCCTGAACAATCTGAATAATATTTTAATGGACCACTTACTTAGTTAGTATCTAATTAAATTTTGCATCATGAAGATCATATTCAAATCACTGTGGTATTGTGAATAAGGATTCAATAAAAAATACAGGATAAAAGAAATCTGCAAAATAACCACCATTAAACTAATGAGTAAAAATTCAGCAGCTATAATAAAATCCACCAGAGAACAAATAAACCGCAAACAACCATATTACCAAACAATATTAGTCAGGTTTCATCTTGTTCCCTCATGCATCCCTGCACAGAACAGGAAAAAAAAGAAATACTCAGAGGAGAACATTTTGACGGAAGTAAGGGCCAACACACATATGCAGAGAGCTGCAGTAAACACTAGCAGCTGCACGGCTTAAGGTACCAAATAGTATGAAATCTCTTAATTAAAAAATGAATTAATTGTCGTGAGTATATTTCTCTTGACAGAGCACATTTACGCTTCTGCAGAATGCAATTCTTAACACATTGGAAAAATCAGCTCTCTGACAGTTACACCTGTAGTATAAGGGCAGAATACTAAGAACAAGGAAATGAGCAATCGGTCTTTCACTTGAACTTGGGCTTATCACACCCCACCTGGATCCCATAAATATTTTCCTAAAGGTTGCTTGGTTCCTGCACCGCTCCACGACCCAATTCAGCAATACACATCCATAACACTAAGCTTGAGCTGCTCCACTGAAATCAATACTTGCGTGCCTAAGTGCTTCGCTATAAAAGGAACTGGATGGCTATAAGGCCATTGCCCTGTCACTCCATATAGAGTGATTTCCCTGCTGTGCAGTATAACTCTGTAAATGTAATCTGTTCGGTATACCAAATAAATATCTCTATTGGAACATTCCACCTAGGGCTTATTTGTGACGTGTGTGGATGTTATTTATTAGAAAATTTAAACATTATTGCAGCCAATTAGAAAAGCACTTTTTATTACTTGCAGCCTTTGCTGCTGCCAGTGCCCCACGTCCTCCTTCTTGACACCACCGTTATATACTGGCTCACTTATAAGGTGCGGTGAGCAAGTGTGCCCAGCTCCACGAAGGTGTTCTGTACTCTGAACTCCAGGCATGTCAGTAGTCTGATTTCAGCTGCGCTGCTTATCCTTAAAATCAAGCAGACATGAACACAAGTATTTGCAGGATCCAAATTTCTACAGATCGATAAATTAGGAGTTCAATCAGAGTGAGAGAGGGGTTCACTCCTCTCAGGTTTTGTTCCAGCTAAAGGGCATATTTCTGGAAAAGTAATCCCCCATCTTCCATATTGCCAATTTTGGGGATGTTTTCCAGTCCACTTCCTCTTGGCCCATGTTCAGGCAAAATGCAGAATACAGATATTGGAAACCTCTCCGTGTATATTGGTTTGCTGCAGGCAAAGCAGCACTTCCTGAAGAATTTCACTGACGTTGCTGTTTGTCTGAGCTTTCTTTAAATGTCTGCTCCTTGAAGAGATAGACACATCTGCCGGTTTGTGAATACCTTGTAAAGTTCCATAAAAAACTGCAGGTCAAACCTACTATTTAAATACACAGAGCACATATTTTGTTTTGCATATCTAAATTTAACCTCATAGCTATACATAAAAAGTGAATTTATATGGTGGGTTTCTTAGAAAACTTTTCAAAATCAAGTAATTTAGATAAGCACTTGACAAGATTATTTTCATACCATCTTCACACATATTTATAGTCTCCTCTGAAAGGGTATTTTGAGAGCAAAGTGTAGACTGCTTTGGCTCCAGCTATCAGCCCACAAAATCAAGAGTTATTATGGTGTGAACTTGTCTATATTTGAATCCCAGGTTCTACCTACAGAGCTTGCAGAATCAGTGTATTGAAGACAGTCAAGTGCTTAACACAAGACACTTAACTTTGCCTGAAACCTCAGTATGAGTGACTTATTCCTACAGCCATAGGTACTTCATCTCCCAATAAAGTCAATAGAAGTGTGGAGATGGTTTCAACGGGTCCCAAAGGAAAGAACATTAAATTTATCTAAATTTGCACATAATCTCCTGCTTTTTGAGACCTTGAAAGATGTCTACTGCTTCCCACTGAGGAAAGAGCGGACCTCACTGTTGCAATGGACTGGGAACAGCTACCTAACTTAAGAGGACTGCTTGCTCTGCACCTTAAAATTAAGGCAAGTCTAGGTTAATCCTGCCTCAGGACCTGTGTTAGGTACAGAGCAGTTTGCTCCTGCTTGTTGTTGAAACCTCTGTCCTCTGTGTCGGATGCTGGCCAAGGGGTCAAATTTAGTCTGGGGAGGTAGAAAGTAGGAAAAGGATTAATATGGATACACCCAGACTGACTGATCACAGGCTAAAAATATGTACACTAATTTGTTCAGTAACAATTCTTCCTGATAATATAGAACAGGATATACTGCATATAAGAGAATGACATTCTAACTAGAAGTGTTTTCTACTGGTGACAAACTTAATAGGAAAAGGAAAATAAACATAGCTGAAAGCCTATAAATATATGCCATAAAATACATATGAATAGACCTATAAACATATACATACACATATTTATATAGGAGGAAAGAATGACAGATGAATGTTCATCATTCCCAAATTCTGAATTCATACTACCTTTAGTTATTTTGCATGTGTTTTCTTTTGTTGTTTTTTTTTAAAGATTTACTTACCTTAAATTTAGCTGAGAGTTTTTCTATTGAATTTTGTAATTTCATTTCCCATTAAACTTACTATGCTAATTTGAATCACAGTTGTGTTATTTTTGTTACGTGTCCACATACCCCTGAAACCACTCCCCAGCAGTGCTGAGCAAGGGCAGAGACAATGTTATAAACCTTTGTATATTATTTTTCATTAATTATTTTTCAGACATGTAGGTCTCATTCTTCAAGCATTCTCCTGACCTGTTACCTTGCAGTAAACAAGGATGAAGAAGGAGAGGAGAGATGGTGAACTTTGGTAGGATGTATTGGCAGAAAAGATGTCCCTCCTTTACTTAGTAAACTGACATTTAGGACATGCCAGGATATAGGAGCCCTAGGTTCAACTCACTTTTCTGTGTGATGATATTTGACTATCAGTCGCCCATTGCCCCAGGGACTTCCTTGACAGCACAGTGGTACCAGGTTCTTAGTTTCCCTTAAGAGGCTGTTTCCTTTTCTATAACTATTAAATATTAATGTGAGAAGGGGCTGGTGTCCAGATCTCTCACACTTGGATGCATGCCCTAATCAATAGGTTACCATAAAAAAGGACAAAGACTCTTTCTCTGCAAATCTACCTTTTCATGTCCTTGTTTTTCTCCTAAGCTTCTAAAATCGAGGCATTTTATAGTATTCAGCATAAAATTGAGTTCTTACACTTTTCTTTAATAGAAAACTTAAATTAAACTTCAAACTTAATCTAATCTAAACTTTTATTCCTGTCACCACAAAGAGCCTCGCCTCACCCTGTGCCTCAAATCAGGGCCAATGCAAGACTAGAGAGTAGACACAAACAGAATGGGAAATGAGGGGTAGTGGCATAAAAGAAGCGTCTGTGAACAGAGTTCCTGCCCAGAATTATGTCTGCATGTACGATATTTCCTAATTAAAAAGTAGAGTTTCTATCATCTGTGCCACTCATGGTAAGGGAAAGGTTACGCTGCTATTGACTTAATGGGAAGTGACACGAGAAGGGATTACTATTGCCATCACAAGAGCGAGGCGTCCTTTGATGAGCTCTACAAACAACCTTGGTTGAATACTCTTCTCAACTGAACTCCATTCCCAGGTGAAGCAGGCTGGAATATATCCCTGTGTCAAGGTGGCTGTTCCACTTTTGCTCTAACTTTCAAAAAAAAAAATGTTTACTCTTCAGGCCAAAACCATGCACAAATAGTATCTGCCTAAAAATCAAACTGGTGGAGAGAGCTCTGGACAACAGTAAAAGAAGGGGCCAGAACTGCCACCAGGTTTTAAAAGACACTGTAATAAGCACTCTTTATGTCTACATTAAAACACTAGGAAATTACTGTAATTAAAAAGCGTGTGTATATGATATTTCCATGTGAAAACCTAAAAATTCAGGACCTTGAATTCTCTCTCTCTCAAGATCTTTCTTTCTGTTAGGCCTTATGATACGCTAGTGCAAGATGCCACACTATGCCAAACGATGACAGTTATTTATCAGTAGATAAGTAAATAACTGCCCTTAAGCAATTTTGCAGTGCGTGCATTTGGCTACCTTTGCCGTTACCATGTTAGATTTTGTATATGCATGTATAGAACAGGAACAAGCCTGTTACATTAGTACTCCTGGTTCATTTCTTTAATCATTTGCTGCTCCACCCTCCTTATGTTTTATGCATTCAGCTGCAGAAATTTTCCACAAGGTATGCCCTTGGGCATATCACCCATCTTCACTGGATATTAATCTCTGCAAATTCCCTCCTGCTACACCCCCTCACCCCTGCCCTAAAAAAAGGCATAGTGATAAGTGGAGCCCAATTCTCATACGAAATCTTAAATTGTTCAAAGCAGGTGAAGGGCAAAAAGATTTCTTTAACTGAAATCATTCTTACCATATAGTCACCATTTGAGATGTTGAACTGTCTTTAATTAGCTGCTTGAGATAAAAGCTGTTGAGAGGAGGGTGTCAGATATTCCAACAGGGTTTCAAAATTCTTATTACAGCCTCATGAACTCATAAAGAGTATATATCACTTTGTAGACTGAGTGGACACATTTTGTTCAGGAGAAAAGAAGGCAAAGAAGAAGAAGAAAACAAAATAAAGTGGAGGAAGAAACAGCTTTGGTGGAGAATGTACTGAGCCTGCAGCACTATATCTGGGATGCTGAGGGTAACAGAAAGTAAAGGTGAAAATAAAGATGTAGGAGTTATTTCTGGGGAAGAAGAAACCAGGTGGGATAGTACAACCAGTACCGGGACAGGGTTGGCAAAAATACGCCATTTGATGAAA
>NW_009259795.1:1320661-1388758 GCF_000687185.1 Egretta garzetta | reverse complement strand
CAGGAATGAGTAAAAGTAGGGTAGAGAAGAAATAGCAGAGTAACATAAAAAAGGAAACAAAACAGGATGAGCGGTACAATTTGAGGATTACAACAGGAGATGAAGCACTGGGCACATAATGACAGGAGTTTTGCAGGGATACAGGAGAGGAGGAACTAGAAGGGGTGGTAGGAGGCGAAGGTGCTTATAGGGCACTGGTGCCTCTGCATCATGTCTGCAGAAGAGCAGGGCTCTCTGAGACAGTCTCACAGTGATTTCTCTGGGACCATTTTTTTATACAAGTATGGCACTTGTCTGGTGTCATTCCTCTTCTTCTGGTCAGGCAGAGATGAGAAACCAGGATCATTAGGAGAAGCAAAGATGCATATGACAAAGTCTGAATGTCTCACTGGAAGTGTAGGACTGGATATTGGTGTCACTGGAGCCATTTGATGTGCTCTTATATGGCTGAGAATACTGTAGAATTGGCTCAACTAATTCTGCTTATTTGATGTCTTTGGGAGGAAAATAGGGTTTTCAGACTCTCAGATTTAAATGCATCGCCCCCAAGTGAAATCTTTTCCACATTCTGGGTAAAGTTCTGGCCAATATGTTTAAGGACTGAGTGGCTCCTTCCTCACCCAGCCTGTCCACAATAGCTACAAGGTCCAATACAGTAGTAGAAACCTTGTATCACTCCAACAATCAGCAATAAAGATGTTTGGGTTTTTTCTACTCTAGCCCAGGTTTTGAAGGCTTAAGATGTTTTTATCCTTGACTGAAGACATTTTGGCTATTGGTGGACTTTTCCAAGTTATATAAAATTTAATTTGCACTGTAAAATAACATAATACATGAACAGTTGCCAAACTGAAAAGTCAAAATAATTTTTCTCAATACAATTTTTTTGATCACTTATATGGACTGCTTACTCAGAAAGGTGTTTCACTGCAAGGACAGAAAATGTAGTGGGTGTATATGAGCTCCTACGGATTCTGTCATGCCAGGAAAGAGGAACAAACTTAGTTTTAATGTGCACCGACACAAAAATGTGCTTTTTTCTTCCACTTGGCAAACATATTGTAGTTACTATGACTTAAAATCCTAGTGAAGACAAGAAAGAGAGCTTGCCATTTTCACAAACTGGCAAATAAAATTTTTGGGCTTATGGCTGGTTTATCTCAATCTTCTAGAAGACCAGAGAAGCTAAGGTCTTATCCAAAAAACATCGTATTTTATGTAACACAAAATCAAAATATATATTTTCCTAGAGTTGAAAATAATTTAACTAGTTATAAACCATCATGGATTTGCACAGCTTCACACAGAAGGAAAAAACACTAATAATTTGTTTCCCCACTTGGAATATTTTTTTTCCTAGTCACAGAAGAGAGCTAGTACCACTTAGCAGGTAAATTTTTATTAAGAGCAATTGCTGGGAATGCTTACCCTGCATTTTTGAAAGTGTGCTGATTTCCATTCACAATAAACCCCATTTTATGTAATATAATATATATTATATATTAATATACCACCTAATATATTTTTGTAGCCCAGATGATGCGTACTTGCTTTGTACTTGCTTTGCGAATTTAGAATAATCTTGTGCTAATGGTGGGAAGAAGACCTCAACTTCAGTGTTAGAGTTCAGGTGGCCCTTCATTGTTCATTTAAAGAAGGGATTTAACTAACTGCTGTAGAAGGCATACCAAAATACCGAGCTGCTTAGAAAAAAATGTAATGACCTACAAACTGGTATTTACTTGTGCGAAAAAAAAATCTGGCAATTTACAAAGAAAAAAAGTGATGAGTGAGAACAAAGTTTTATTTTTAAATGTCTCTTTAACACTCTGCATCAGAATATTTTCACTCTAAAATGATTTCAATATGAAATTTCACAAAAAAAAAAATCAACCATCACAGTAATCACTGAATTATTGCCTACTTCTTCCTTCCCAGCCACCCCAGTGGCTAAAGACAAGTTTTCCACTCTTCTTTGTAAGTGATGGCTGTATTGGATGGTGATTTTCCAGTGGAGCCTTTTCAAGAACAACCATTGTAATTACAAGGCTTCAGAGCTATCCTCACCCTTTTATGTCGTTTTATAACAAGATGACTTGCAGAGAGCCTTGTTTCCTCTTTTTAATACGTCCACACAGGAAAAGAGAGGTTTGGTGGTTTGATACGTCCAAGTTATCACTGGTTTAGTTAACATTTATAACAGTGTTACAGTGGTCTACTACTGTCTTTAAGAATGATAACAACACGATGATAGCAGAGACCTCAGTGCAGAAGGAGAAACCCAGAGTCTCAAGTGCACTTGTACAGGTCATGCTAAGTGCAGTCAGTCATGGCTTCACTACTCCTGCTGACCAGATTAAAGCTGGCCTAAATAACTACTGCTTATCCTTGCTGCAATCACACCTTCATTTACTGTACAAGGAGACACCTAAAGACTCTAGCTTAAAAAATAATTACTTCTGCAATTCATAGTAACGAAAGTGATTAGCTCATGTGTCAAGGTGAATTATCTAAATTCTAAAAAAAAAAAGCCAGCATCATATAATTAGTAATAATAGTATGAAATTAGGAAATAATAATGTGAAGGACATTTAAAACAAGGCTAGAAGAGGCAGTAAAAATTGCTTAAACAAACTACCATTGTCTGCTTTACTGCATGAATTGGCTAGGTTGGGACCCACTGTGTCTACTACAACCCTAAAACTTACAAAGTAATACTGATATTCTCCAAATCAAATGAATATATATAAAAATTGAGGGGAACCAAAGCTATTGAGACCCAAATAACAACTTAGAACCTGAGAATATACTTGATTTTGCACAGAAATATGTCCCTTTTAAACTGATGAGAAGCTGCTGGGTGAGATTATCTTTACAAAACTTACAGTGTGCATACTTTGAGAAAAGGAAGAATTTAAAAAAAAAAGTTATGATTTATTAGCTACTTTGTAAACACTGTAATGAAAATGTATCTAGTGAGATTTTTTGTGAGTTTTACCAATCTTTGTTACAAATTATTAGATTTTTAGAATAACATACGTGTTTCATGTGTTCTATAATTAAATTAATTCCATGAAATTTTGTATATAAATTGAACTTGAGAACTTATGAGTCAATTGTAATGAAACAGTTATTAATAACTACGGCATTAAGTGGTTACAATCACCAGGTTCAGGTAACTCAAAAGTGAATCTTTTGAGATGAGAGCAGTAACTCAACAAAATACTGTCTTCTCTTGTAACTAACCTGAACAGAAGTACTTTGCTAGAGTGAGTCAGTAGTATGAGACAGACTCAACTTGTTTGCCCAACAGTTTCTTTTGCCTACCTGCCTCTGCTCTTTAAATGATTTGCTTACAGCTCTATTGGCACATTGAAGACTCCTCTGTGGGGTCTCAGGTTCACAGAATCACAGAATCACAGAATGGCAAAGGTTGGAAGGGACCTCAGGAAATCGTCTAGCCCAACACTCCTGCTAAAGTAGGTTCCCCTAGAGCAGGTTGCACAGGAGGTTGCAGTGAGGTGGGTGTGGGTCTCTTCTCCCTTGTAACGAAAGATAGGACAAGAGGAAATGGCCTCAAGTTGCAGTTTAGATTGGACATTAGGAAAAATTTCTTCACCGAAAGGGTTGTCAAGCTTTGGAATGGGCTGCCCAGGGAAGTGGTCGAGTCCCCATCCTTGGATGTATTTAAAAGCTGGGCAGACGAGGTGCTTAGGGACATGGTTTAGTGGTGGGATGGCAGTGTTAGGTTAACAGTTGGACTTGATGATCTTAAAGGTCTTTTCCAACCAAAATGATTCTATGATTCTGTGATTCTATCTTCCACACTTCCCTGCATCCCCAAATACAAAGATACCAATGTGGTGAGAGAAAGGTCCCTCCCTACAGTCAAAAGCCCATACAGGCCCTCAGCAGAGGCCCTGGCTCAAAAGCATCAATAGTGTCTTCAGATGGGAAAGAAGGAACTTATTTAGCCTTTTGTTCACTAAACTTGATCAAGTCGGTAACAACCTTTTCTTCCCTCAGAAATGGAGTGACTTTGGGGCTACCCTGAAGTGCCTTTGACTGCAGTGGAAACTCCCAGAGCAACTTTCAAGACCTGGCTGTAGTCCCCTGACTGCGGCAGGTAGCTTTGCAAAGAAAAGGAAATGCACTACTTATTTATTTGTCTCAATATGTAAAGGGGAACTTTTCTTTCACATTTTACTTTCTGGAAGGAGAGGGTCCCTGTTGCAGTAATGAGCTTTGCAGGCTTACAAAACCCGTGTGTGCGTTGAAGGCCCTTGCAGGGATGGCAGTGGTACCCAAGTGGAGGGAACCTGCATGTCTGTATCTCCCTCCTGTTGCTGCTGCAGCCAGGCATGCACTGATTTATTCAAATTATGGCAGACTATCCGCAGTGAGCCACTAATGGGGTAATTTACATCTCCCTTCATTCACCTGATGTTGGTAGCAGGAACGAACAATGAGGTAATGCAGTGAAAATGAAAAGAAAAAAAAGAAAAGAAAAGTAGAGGAGAAGCAGGAAAGCAAATGAAAAGGGAAATCATGACTGAGGAACAGACGGACTCCTCTAGTGCGTGTACCAAAACTTCTGGTATGTTTGCCGGGCTTCTGAGAGTTACAGAATGGTATGTTGTGCCTAATGCAAACATTGTTCTGAGGTTGTTCGTTTTCATATTTAGTCATATCACAGCAAAGCTAAGGGGGTGTCAATCACGCTGGGTACATCTGACTGGGAGAGCGCTCCCTTCACAGCTGCATCTGGCAGAATACGCTCCTTATTTATTATATTTTTAGTAAGGCATGCTATCTTGTTCGTGTGTGAGAAACTGTAATGCATCTTTCACATTTAAAGTGCCCTCTGAAGCTTTCTGCCTCGCAACCTCCTGCCTACTTTCACTGTTACCACTAAATTTTTTATATTGTCTTGAGCATCTCTGAAAGAATTGCAAATTCCAGATAGAACATGATTAATTTAGCACTGTCGTCTCCTACAATATAGTGTACAGCCGTCCATCCTTCTTCAGCGCGGCTACATCTTATCTCGGCTCTTAGCGAAAAACTAAATTAAGGCAAAGGCTGAAGTCATTCATGTGTGCTACTTTTAAAATTAATTTTTGCTGACAGCACCACAGAGTCAAAAGCATGTAGCTGCATTATGAAAGCCAGAACAGAGATTAAATTATATGTGTATTTTTGTTATTCCAGGAAAGAGAGTCTTTTGCTCCTTCTACATTAGTCATTTTCCCAAAGGACTCTACATTCTTCCTTATTTAGGGAGTAAAAGTCGAAACATCAGTCTCCTTTCCATTTGCTAAGGATTTCTGCTTCTTATTGCGTTTAACTCCTTATACTTGCTATCTTCCTTATAAGATGCAAGTGAAGTTTTATGATGGGCAATTTGGGTGAGGGAGATGAAGGAAAATTTGGAGACACTAAAATTTTTTCACAGCGTGTCTCATTTTCAGCAAATGATTTAGTTTGAGAGGAATTCTCCTTGGTTTCTAAAAGCTTAAAACAGTCCAGCTCTATGCACTTCAAAAAATTCTTCATCGCCAAATCTACTTTTATTTTAACTTTAAAGCTTGTAAAATGTTCAGAATTGAAACAGGTTTGGTTTTTTTTAACTGAACTTTACATTGTTTCAACTTTTTGACTATCTGGGAATACAATACTTCTCTCTTAGCTTCACCGATAGGAAGTTTTTCATTGTAGTTTTTAAGACTATGGCAAACCCCAAACCTGTATTTGTTCGAGTTTATTTTCTTTTTCTCTCCCTGGTATTATCAGGAGCCGCTTTTCACCTCTGTGATGTAGAGGTGAAACTGAAGGAAGACCGATGGAGAAATTAATAAGTTTTCTATGCTGGAGCTGCTTCCTCAAACCTGCACATCGCTGTTCAAGCTGGTATGAAGTGCAGCAGAGGCAGGCTCTGCCATTCCTTGTTTACTACTCTCTGAAGCGGAGTGAACTATGTTCACTATTTTCCAGATTACCAGCGAGGTTTAGCTGATGCTTCTGAATCAGATCAAAGACGAAGGGAACAGGGACAAGCTCAGCAGCAGCCTTGCTCATCCAGCATTCCTTTTCAACACCACTAACATCAGGCAATAGTCTGACTTTTCTCGCAGTGACCATACTTGCAGCAAGCCTTCGCAACAACTCTGAAGCTTATCTCTTCCAGGATGCTACAGCGAAAACAGGCCCTTTGAAAGCATGTTTGAAAGCAGAGAGTGATGTGCCATCAAGCTGGGCTCCTCACAATACGTGTATCAAAGGGAGCAGTTAGAACAGCGAGGAGACGGTGTTGTGATGGCTTAACATAACCGCATGGGCTCCCCATGCTGCAATTGCACTTGTCAAGGGGCATTAAAAATTGCGTCTGGAGGTAGAACAGTGTATGAGACTCTACGTGTGACTATTGCAGAAAAGGGCTTTTAGGGAGAAGTAAAGAGTCAGAATGGTTTTGATGAAAAAGAGTAACATTCTATACAAGATCTAGAAAACTAGTTATAAACTAGGATTTATAATAAATCGCGAACTAAACATGACAGAAAATATCACACTTTTAGAAAGGCAAATTTCACAAAATTGTAATCAGGATCATAGCTTTTGAGGCACATGAATACATCCTTCTGGTCTTGACAGCCTTGACAAGGTCTCCACTGTAAAGTTTGCCCTGTTCTGGGTACTGCATTTCAAGGCAGACGTGGGCTAAAGCAAGAAGTCCAGTGAGTTACAAGACTGATGAGGGCTTTAGAAAGCTTTTTGACTTTTATAATTGGGGTTGTTTAGTCTAAAGAACAATCGTTCAAGTGCATACAAATATTCTCATAAATTTCTTTGCAAAGAGGAAAAAAAAGCCCACTTCTTTTCACATTTATGTGACCAGGAAAAGAAGGAATGCACTGAAATTAGGAAAAATAGATTCATGTCAGATAACAGAAGAAACTTTTAAGAGTACGGGATTTTGAAGCACTGGGATAGTCTGTGTGCATCAATTAAGGATTAATTCTCATTGCAGAGCATGCTAGAGAAAAAGTGGTGAGGGGTGATGTGAACAGAGCTGATTGTCTGCTGTAACAGTACAATGGACAAGACAAACTCTCTATGATCTTTTCCTATCTACTTTTTATTAACACCAGTCCATGAGACAGAGTAAGAAAATTAGGTGTTAGGGTTTAATATCACTTTGAGCCTCTTCCAGTAGGTACATGAATAGATCAAAGGTGGCTAGAAAAACTCTACTGACAGAAAGCATATAATGGTATTTTGGATGAGATATTTTTTTGCACTTTGTTCTAAAATGCACATCAGATTATGTCCGTGTCTCTAATGGATAAAAACATTATCCATGGACAACAGATGGGTAAAGAAACTTCCCCAAGAAAGGAAGATTTTGCCTTGTATTTGAACTGTAAGAAATCAGGTAGCAGACGCAGAGCAGAGCAGATCCGTAACGAAGGCCTGCATTTTTTTATGAAGCTTTGAACAACCAAAAGACTAGAAGCCCTGTTCTGGTAAAGTGCTCTTCTGGTAGATGTTAATCCCTGCACAGACGCTTGGCTTCTGCTGAAGTCCACGCATGGTTGTCTTCCAAGCCTAGACATAAAGGAAAGAAACAATTTGAGCCAGAATTAAAAAGGGATAAAACCTTGTATGTTGTAGGTGTGGGGCAAGAGGTGCACAACTCACATGTTGATCTCCGTGACAACTGCAATATATCAAGAATACACAGAAATCAAAACATAAGACAAAAGAACATTTTGAAAGAAGCCTGGGACTTTTACTTATTAACCATTGGGGATTCCCTGAATGACAGTTCCTTTTTTGAGAGCTAACATCTCAGTGGAAGACTGAAAACACTGATTGTAGAGAAAGCTCACTGAAATAAACAGAATGTCAGAGCTCTCACTGAAGTAATTCCATTAAAAATATGGGTGGAAACTATAGCTTTTGCTTGTGGATTTTTTTTTTCTTCTACTAAGCATTATCCACAAAAATAGATCGTATTATTTTTAACAGTTTTACCATTTTCCCAAGATACCAACATGGTTTAGGAGCCTAACTCTCATCTTCAAATGCAGTGAAGCAATAATTAAAAAAAAATAGTCTCAGCTTCTTATTAGCTCATCAGGCCATACTTTATATCTACTTGATTAAGACTCAGAGGAGTGATCAAGTGATTTGCCTATGGAAAGAAATTTGGTATTGTAGTTAGGATTTAGGAGATCTGTTTCTGTTCTTAATTTTACCTCCAAATTGACAGTAAGACTTTAAGAAATACATAATGAAACTTAAGGGCCCACACTTAACTTTCACATGCCTGAGGGGTCATTTTTCATGAGGAAACAGATGTGCATAATTATTTGGAATAACAGTGTTGCTGCAGTGATTATAATTTCCATGTAGGATGTGCAATTATTGGGAAAACAGAAGAGATTTAATAAATGAAATCTTAGCAAAATTGATGAGATAAGTGTGAATGACATTTTTTTAGTCTACCAAATAAGTGGGAAAAAAAGAGATTCAAGGAAATATAAACCCTTTTATTTTTCTTCAGGGTAAAAAACAAAACCGAGACATTTCCTTTCAGGTAGACTTGAAAAGATTTTTGACTGAAAATAGTCAAATGAAGAAACCAAAATACTTCATTATAAAAAACTACTGAAATGAAAACTTCTCACTCCATAATTTATTTATCGACTGCCTCATTTTTTTCTATTTGTTTGCATCACAGTTATTTGCCAATTTCACAAGGACCTATGCTGTGCATTGAACTACATTTTTTTTTGCTGGTGTTTTGCAAAACCACAGGTTAAGGTAACTTATTTCTAAATAACTGGCCATATGTTTGTTAACACTAATGTGCAGTTTTCATCACTTCACAATAACAACTTTGTCCATCAATCTCCTTGCAAAGACTAGCTTTAAATATAGCTCCCCTGAAAGTTAATAAGACTTGAAGAGTCTATGTCACTTCACTGTTTTAGTAAATTGCCCTCCCACCTCCTACCCCTACCCATACATATGTATACAGATTTATCTACACTGCATGTATTATAAATAAATTCATATTAAAGCAGCATTATGGAAAAGCAAAAAATAAAATTAAATTCTGAGATTTAACTATCATATATTAGAGCTTTAAAAGGAATGAAATACACAAATGAGAGGGAACTGCTACCACAAGCACCTCAGTATTAACTTCTAGGGTGCCAGATCATTTTTAAATAGCTTTCTACAACCCCCTGCCCATGTTCCCATTCTTCTCCCCAGGTAAACAACTGTACAAGAGAAATAGTAGCAGTTTACCCACCGAGTTTGTGATTCCACGAACTCTAAAGAAAATATTATAAGTGACAAATTGTCTAGAGTGAATTAAGAGTAGTATTTGCACATTTTTCTGCTTGGCTGAGCTCATATTGTTTCTTTGGGAATAAGCTATCAGTTTTTAACGGTTCCTTTGCCTTATTCCCCTAGCACAGCATCACTCATCTTTTACATTTTCTGCTGTTTTATCTCTGTGAGAAAGAGGTGTAAGTTAATTTTGCTCTTGGGATAGAGATATGTAAGAAGCAAAATTTCCAAACTTCTTATTAATGGCTGGAGGCAACCAAAGGATCCTCTTTGTCCCGAGATTAAAGAACTGTTGCATGCTAAGCGATGATTTCAGGCTCTTGGAGTTTGCACCTGAAGTCAATCATTTAAAATACTAGCACCAAATAGGTTGGTTCAAAGAGAAAGGCCTGCACCACTTCCCCACCCTTCACTTGTATCCATGAAGAGATTCCTCACTGTCTGCAGAAAAGCAGCGTGCCACTTCTTTCACGGTGCTTGTCTTCTCCTCCCTCATGCTGTTACAACATATTGTCCTGTAGCTTGGCGAAAACTGTTTGGTACCTCCTAAATTCCCAGAATTCTTTCACTTACCTCTTCCTTTCTGCTAATAATGTGGTTTTTTGGATGACACAGGCACAGAGGAAAAGGTGGCACAAGCACATGGTTTGGAGGAGGGTACAGGGATGGATTATTCTTGCTTAAGTGTAATATTCAGCAAGGAGCAGGGGATCACATCACTTGGGAAGGCCACACCAACTTTTCCCTCTTCTGCTTATTCCCTCATATACTTTCCTAAGGTTTTTCCTTTGTGGCCCGTTCACCTGACTAGTGCAGCAAGGTGTGAGTTACTTCCCAAGTTCCTTCTGTCCTTATAGCTTTTTTTCTGCAATGGGGGATGCAGGGGGCCACAGTCTTTTGGCCTCTTCCCCCCATTCAGCAAGTCTGTTCACACACCAGCAAAAGTATCCAGCATTTTTTCAGACCCGGGGTTCATGGCAGAGATATTAAGGCAGAGCCACATCAGGTCTCAGCATATTTCTAGCACAGCAAAGTGTCAGAGGAGGACTTTTTTGGTTGAATTTCAATCACAGGGACTGTGACTCTCACGCAAGGCACCATCCCTCAGTCTGAGCAACTGGAAAATAGTACACGGAGATGATCTTGCTCAGCTCATATTTTAAAAATGAGCCTGTATGTAATAGCTTTCAACTTGCTGCTGGAGGAAATGAAGGGGCCCTGAGTGGATAGAAAGGAGAAACTAAAACCACGGACTGTAGGCGCCGTGCCAGGAGAAGGCGCCCTTTCTTGACATGGGTCCATTATCGCTGCAGCAGGCTCTGAAAGCCCTCATTTCACTCCAAAATGTCAAGTATGGGTTGACTTTAAGGACTTCTTCATTTTGTCCTGTAATGCAGGAGTAGTCTGTGCCTTTTCACCATCTAGCAGAGGCTGTGGGTGAAGGTGTCAGGACTTTGGCTGATGGTCCTTGTGAGAGGCATGTGTTAGAAAAGCAACCACCTCATTAACTACCTTGTAGGTATGGAGCTGCTCTGCATTTTATGGCTCAGAAGTCTTCAACTCTGTCACAGGACCTGTTGTGATGACAATATCTAAAATATCTTGTGGACAACCTAATAAAAACCAATTTGTGCTTACCATTCAGGCTAATGACAATGCAACAGATGTGTGGCTACATATAAGAATGATTATATTTTGCATTATCTGTATGCAAAATGGAGCTTGCAATGTACCCACCACAACAAACAGGCATCCCAGAAAGAAACTCCAGAATCATGAGGTGGTGTAACTGAAAATGCTGATGGAAATTGTTCCATGCCTTTCAATGGGATATGCAGGAATAGTATGGAGAAGTTTAAACTTAAAACCCACACTATAAGGTACTTTCTGTAAAAATGAATGTTTGCTGAAGCACAATGATTAATTTTGCATAGATGTGTGTCTTTTTAAGAGAAAAAGAAGCCTGTCTCTCTGACGAGCAAAGAAAGCCTTTATCCTGTATCTGCAGACATGGAATGGTACTTTCAGTACAGATACTACCATATGTAAAACAGCTTGTGGCACGTAGTGGGGGGTTACTGCAGCTAGAGTTAATATGTAGTGTTTAATTTGTTTAACAAAAAGTTTGTGCAATTGAAAGTGCTGTATAGTGACTGATGTGGTAATACAAAGCAATTTTATTATTTGTTTAAAATGGTCTGTGGCGAGATGATGGATTTATGCAGAGAACAAGGTAGAGGTATCTGTGAGCAGCCAGCTTTGCACAGATGTTCTCCTCTGAAAAGGTCTGGCAATCCAGAGTCTTCTTTGTATCATTTCTTAATGGCTATGCAGCAAAAAGAAGCACCATACACCACCACCCAACCCCTCCTCACTAATAGGATCAGTAGATTAGATACTACTGGTTTTGTTAAAACTGAAACTGCGCCTCCCCAGAATAAATTTGGCCTCTGATCTAAAGGAATTGTTCAGAAATGTGTTTCTCCCCCAAACTTTGAACAGAATAAAAACATGACAACATTTTTCTATTAAAAATGCAATCACAAAAGGAAATAATTTATGAAATGTTATACAATAAACACTTTTTTTCAGCCTGAGAAGTTCAAGTCGTCTTGTTTCAGCTGGCTGTAGGTTCTCAGAAGGGACAAGTTTAGAGTTTTAATCATACAGGGATTTTCTGCATTTGATAAGGTTGTTTAAAGTCAGTTTCTCTACAGGAGGAACTAGAGGGTACTGCCCGTTAGCCTGAGTGGACTGCTACTACATGTAGAAAGATTTTCCCCATTCCTACAGGAAAGTGACCGCCTTCAATTTGGCCCCCTAAACTGCATCTGCACATTAGATGCACAGTGTTGCTGTACTCCAAAAGAGAGTACCTGAAGCCTGGTACAGACAGTAGAGAAAAGCAGGTGCTTTGGGGCCTTCTAGATACATTTAGCTTGGGCACCAAAGGTAAGGTGTCCTTGTGGAACTTTCACCTGCATTTTTGCATGGACTAGCTAGGGAACTTCTGCACCTCTGAAGTCCTCCTTCCCTGAGCATGGACAATTTAGATGCAAATCAGGCCTCCCAGTTCTTCCAGAGAGATGAGGTACCACCCTTTGCCTCTGGAAGCACACATGGAACAGTTCTGGAGCTGTCGCTTCCAGGTGCAGTAAAAAGCAGGGGAGCTTAACATCTACTGATTGTCCCACCTCAGTCAACCCAAATGTCACCTGTGCTGGCAACCTCCTGATTCTGCTTCTGATTTGAGGACAGTCTTACAAGGCTTGTTTCTAGAATTAAGCAGAAACCTCGGTCTAGCACTCTAGCTGAATTTTTTTTTTCCCTCTCTTGCCTTTACAAGCCAATTACAAGACTACTGAAACACCACTTAAGCATCATGTTGTACTTCTGAGGCAGCTAATCATCATTCTTTGTGCCAGGTGATTAATGAAAGAAAAGATGGATCAGTTGTCTAGCATGTCCTACCAAGACAGTGACACAACCTTGATTAGACCCAACAGCTTCCAACCCTCCTGCTGTCAATATTTAGCATCTTCATTCCCACTCTCCCATCACTTGTACTGCTTATCAGATGCATTGAGCAATTGTTGGCTTTACTTTCTTACCCTGCAATGACCAGCACAGGTTTGCAAAAGTTTCCCAGCCAAAATAACCCTGAGAGGGAGAGTCAAGCTTGACCTTATGGCTTACTGAACACCCATGAACCACCACACAGAAGAGGTGCTCTGAACACCCAGCAGTGAGAAAACCTTCAAGTGGGGTTACATTTAGTGAAATATCTGAATTCAAACATAGTGTTCCATTCTGTAGTAAACCTTTTATTTTTTCTTTTTAAGAATTCCTAATAGGTCAGATCATTAATTTTTCTTAAAAATAAATTTAAAAATTAATTACCTGATTATACTTGCAAAGAAAATCTTGAATAACTAAGGCTGAAGGCTAAAAAGCCATGAAGGAAACAAAAAGCATATACCCCCCCTTTTTCGGGGGTAAGAAAACCCTCATGATCTGCATGCCTGTGTTACAGTTTTATTTGCTGGCTTGAAATACTCAGACTGCCAGCAGTTTCGCTGATAATTTCTCATGCTACTTTTCAATTAGATTAAATAGAGTACAAAGTAGTTTGCTTTGCTGCTGTTGTGGTAATGGAGAGGACTTTGGTGTGACTTCGTTCAGAACAGGTACTGATCATCCTCAGTTCCTTTCCCGAGAGCTGAAGTTCAAACTCTTACTAGCACATTTCTAGACCAGGTCCTAATTTCTGGGGAAACTTGAAAAACTCTGAATGTTACTGGAAATCTCTTGCAATTTTTTGTGCATTTTCATCTGTACAAGTCAATTGATTTCAGGTAGCACAGTTGTAAGATTAAGGTATGGCCTCCTACATATGGCAATAATTTTAGAGTCATCAAAAAAAAATCTATCCTCAATTTACAATACTAAGGGATGAAAATAAAAGAGAGCTAAGCAAATTATAATTTTAAAAGTAAAAAGCTGCCAAAATATTTTATAACAATATTATATGTGTCAGAGCAGCTTAGCAAACAGATTGGGGCCACTCTGATTTTTACTTCAGAGTGATCCCCCACAGACTTTTTGCCTATTTATCTTCAAATTCTTAAAGAGATTCTTCACAGAGTTTTACATCCTCCCCCCTCCCTGTTTGCTGTCTGTGTGCCACCAGTGGTCATAATTTTACCTTAGCATACCAGGTCTCACTGCAACAACCAAAGCAGAATTATTTCAGAACATATTATTACTATATCCTAGAAATATTTTGATGATCAAGCATCTTTCAGAATACTGTTTTGCAGAGGAAGAGAATCACAGCACCTTAGGCTATTTTTGGAAAGAAAATACCACCACCGACCAGGTGGCTTTAGAATATAATCTTTGGAATGTTCTCACGTAATTTAATGCTCCAGGTCAGAAATCAAATCAACAAATAAAATATATGTGAGTCTTAAATCTCATTGTTCTAGGGAATCTTAGCATTACAGCTGTTGTTAGTTCTGGCTCAGCAGAATTGATTTCAAACTAAATTTTAGTTTGCTTTTATCGGTATTGTTCTTTGTCCCGGTTTAACCCCAGCCGGCAACTAAGCACCGCACAGCCACTCACTCACTTCCCCCCGGTGGGATGGGGGAGAGAATCAGAAGAGTAAAAGTGAGAAAACTTGTAGGTTGAGATAAAGACAGTTTAACAGGGAAAGCAAAAGCTGAGCACCCAAGCAAAGCAAAACAAGGAATTAATTCATTACTTCCCATCAGCAGGCAGGGCTCCATCACGTGTAATGGTTGCTTGGGAAGACAAATGTCATCACTCCGAACATCCCCCATTCCTTCTTCTTCCCCCAGCTTTATATGCTGAGCATGACATCATATGGTATGGCATATCCCTTCGGTCAGTTGAGGTCCGCAGTCCCAGCTGTTTCCCCTCCAAAAATTCTGTGCACATCAAGCCTACTCATTGGTGGGGTGGGGTGAGAAGCAGAAAAGGCCTTGACTCTGTGTAAGCACCGCTCAGCCATAACAAAAGCATCTCTGTATTATCCACACTGTTTTCAGCACAAATCCAAAACATAGCCCCATCCTAGCTACTATAAAGAAATTTAACTTTATCCCAGCCAAACCCAGCACATTCTTCACCCCTTATTTCGTACCATTTACAGCATGCTCAGGTCTCACACTATCCAATACATCCTCATTAACCACCACCCCCCTTCCCATCCTTTGATAGCATTCCCCTAGTCTACAGACCACCTTTGTAAAATGTCTGTAAAATGTCCACTGAGTTCATTTAGTCTGTGACTTTGGGCTCAATATGTTATTGTGGTTGCTCAGGTCAGGAGAGGTGGTGTGTTGTGTAGAGTTACTGGGCACCAATGCCAACTCAGGTCAGGTCACTGCTGCACTTGGACTGCTTCTTGTAAGGCTTCTCCTCCATTGGTTCAGGTGGTTCCTGCTACAGTAATTCCTATAACATGCAACTCAAATCATGGGTTACAACAATTTAAAGGTATATCCATTACAATCTCCACCCCTGGTTCCTTTGGGCCAGGTTATAGGGTTTAAGATTGCAATGAACTCCTTCTCTTTTTCCTAGCCTGGCTAGCAACAAGGGGTTCCTGCTATAGTAATTCCCATAATATGCAACTCAAATCATGGATCATTTTCATCAAGGATTAAATCACCTTGAGGTACAAATTGGACTTCCCTGTCCTTCTGCATTACCCATCAAGTGCACTCAGGCCCATGAGCAAAAACAATCCCACAAACAGGTTTACCCCTTCCTGAGGAAGGAATAGTCCAGATTGGTTTTCCCAGCAAGTTCCTTCCATGTACTTCAGTGATCTTATCTCCTTCTACAGTGGGCAGAAGTTTTGACTGGGCAGGGCCAGGTTGGCTGGCAGATCCACCAAGTGGCTTCTGCTAAATGTGTATCCCAGTGCTTGAATGTCCCATCACTCATTGCTCTCAGAGTAGTCTTTAACAGTCCATTGTATCATTTAATTTTCTCGGAGGCTGGTGCATGATAGGAGATGTGATACACCCAGTCAATACCATGCTCCTTGGCCCAGGTGATTATGAGGTTGTTTCGGAAATGAGTCCTGTTGTCTGATTCAATTCTTTCAGGGGTGCCATGAAACCATAAAACTTGCTTTTCAAGACAGTGGTCTTGAAAAGTATTCCAGGCAGTGGAACTGGTCACAGAGTATGTTTTCAACCATCCAGTAGCTGCTTCCCATACTAGCTACTATGAAAAATTTAACTCTATCCCAGCCAAAACCAGCACACTCTTGCATTGACAATAGGTACTTGATTTCAGTTCTCTTTTCCCTTGTTTTAGTTCATGAATACCTGTCACAACCCCCCAGGTCCTTTGTTTATCTGTCTTCTCCTGATTAAACATAACATTACTGTAGATTTTAAAAAATCACTTGCTAAGCAGAGGTCAGCAGCAAACCACAGAATTTTCTTCTAACATCTTTCTCCCTCTTTTAAAAATCAGAACTGGATGTGTTCATAAAGGATGTGATATCCCCCACAGGAGTCATGGACTCCCTGTAGAGTTTCATGAGTAAAGTGCTTAAACCTGTATTATCCAGGAGATCACATTACGTGATTATAACAGTCTCTTTTAGTTTTAAAAGTGTAAAGTTTTATTTTCTGTGACAAAGAAAGATCTTTCAGTCTTGACTCTTAAGCTGGTTTTGCCCCAGTTTCACCAAAAGAACTCCAGCAGTGCATTCTGCATCAGCAGGTGGGTCCAGTTTGCTACCAGGCTGACCATTTTAAATTGAGACCATATCTTTTCCTCCATCACTCAATCAGAAATGAAAGTGACCACAGAAAGGTATTGCCAATCATTTAACATATGCCTATTTCCTCTATTTGATGCAAAATCACAAGACAACAGTTCTTAAAATGTCTGAATTTGTACATCTGGTTTGAGTCTCAATAGACAGCAATGAAGAGTTCAGTAGATAAAAGAGCATTTACCTGGGTGGTTATTTAACTTTGCAGGCTCATTAATCAAGTAGGACAAACCTCATTCAACAAACAGGTGTTTAATTGAATAGGTTTTTTCATCCATCCAATTTATGTTAAAATACCCTGTGCTAATTAGTTCACAGTTACTCCCAAGTTGATTTACAATCAATTCATGTTCTTCACAAACATTGCTGATGTTTTTAGGTGAGAAGTACACAACAAATAAAGGAACTATACTGTTTTGAACTGGCCTAAATTATTGTCAGGATGCTGCAAATGTTGTGGCAAAATACTAATCACATGAGAGAGCAAGAACAAGCGGAACAAAAGACAGTTTCATTTGCAGAAGAAGGAACGTCCTGCTGCATTGATCCCTCTCTGATACCACGCAGAGTTTGTAACAGGGGGGTAAGAAAATGAATTTGAATGGTCTGTGAGAAGAAAGGGGATCAAGAAAGGGGATTTTGAGAGCAAGGATGAGCACAATCGTAGCCTTCAGTACATAAGAAGTCTGGAATCAGCTCTGAAAAGACAGGCAGCATTGTGGAAGACACTGGAAAGACTGAACCTTAGCAATCGAAGAACAAACAAAGCAAGCTTGGCACGTATATAAAGGGCATATAAAGTGACTAGCTTGTAGGTATTTACGTTGGAGGTGAGAGCCCTCACAGACAGATTTCCTGGCACCTTCTCCAACGCCCCATCTTGCAAACTCTGTTCTTCCTTTTTGGTTCTGGGGAGGTTGCTATTTGTTCCACTGGGAAAATATTCTCCATGATGGGGTATCTCTCATATCTCAGCATTTTTAAAGGATAATCAATCAGCTACTGAGAAAAAGGTCAGCTGCTACTATGTTCTGGTTTTGAGGGCTGCATGGGTGGGAATTATTAACTTACCAAAAATTATTTCCTGAACAATGAATGAAACTCCCAATACTTACTTTCAGATAGGTTTTGAGCACAAGTATGTGAGAAGCAACTATTAAGTTACATGACGATAACCTGATTGTAGATTTTTTGCCAATACTATATTTTTTGGCCTTGATCCATTTTGGTGTTTGAGATGTCAGCCTGTGATTTAAAGATAGTAGAAAAATTTGTAGGTGGAGAATTAATCAATTTCCTAATCGTGGGAATGATACCAGAATCCCAGATACATAACAACTACCTGCTGGAGAGCAATGTGCAAAAATGAGGAATTTGAAAGCTTTGCATGGTGGTTGGGGAGGAGTTAGAACACCAAAATAAGAGTGGTTTTAGCTCTTATCTTGATTTTAATTCAATAACTATGCCTTTAAATATAGCACGAGCAATCACTTTGAGATGTCAGCTGCCTCAGATGGAATATCAGGTGAGCAGAGAAGGGAGACCAGGAAGGTGTGTCTTCAATGTCAGCTTCAACTTAAGGTGTTTGGGACCCTGATCTTCAAGAATGAACATCCATGGTGAGGACTCCAAACTGTAAAATAGAATATGAAACTGAGAGACATTGTTTTATGATACCAAAGTCCTCAGCTTAACACAGGCTTCTGGAGCTGTTTTTTCAGCTCTGTAAATAAGAAATTATCTATGCCAAGAGACAAGAAGATGAGTCTTCTTTTCAAAAGGAGCAGATGGCAGAAGTATCGGAGGCATCCTACTTCTTTCTTCTTCTGTGCAAATAAATATATTTTAAAATGCTGAACCTGATATGAAGTTTATTTCAATAATTAATGTAAGTGGTATGCACTTGGAGTTTAGGAATTCCCATCACTTCTGGGCAGTGTCCACAGAGAGATCTTGGAACAGAAGAATCCTATGCCCTTCAAACTGTCACAGTTTTTTTTCATACAGAACGCATTCATTTGTTCTATCAGCATATTTGTGGAGATGCTAGAAAATGTATAATGTAAAAACAATAAAAAAAGTATAAAAGCAGTCTTTTCTATTTTGAAACCTAAGAATCCCCTCAAGTCTTGGCTGTTGCTTTTCCCCCCCTCTAACCCAGCTGCTCTTTGATCTGTCTCTTCCTAAGTGGATAAATATATTTTAAATTATTGCTAGCCCCAGGGGAACTGAACTGGTGTTAGCTAGCAAGGAGATGCTTTTAGGAGATGTCACTAATGTAGGTGGCGAAAATGGCAAGAAACTGTTGAGGACTGCAACAGCTCAGCTAGATCTGAGCCAAATTTAGGGCTGAAATAAATGAATGCAACATTCAGTGTCTTCTCTGGGATATTCAGCCACTGAAGCTCCCTGAAATTTCCTGACTGCGCCTTCTTCTCATTTGGAATCAAAGATCAGTAAATTCCAGGGGGGCAGTTTACTCCCATATGCAGCTTTTGGCTTAAAATATATTGGCTTACCAAAGTTAATGTCTGCAGAAATGTACAGATTTGGAGCTGCAGTCCACACTGTCTTTTCATATCTGTAAAATAACATCAAACTATAATCACTCTAATTTGTTGACTTGTCTTGTCAGTTGGGCTAGTTATGCCTAATTAATGCCAAAGTTTGAATATAAAAGAAGTTGAACAAGTCCTTGGGTTGGAGGCAAAGGACATCTTCAGTGGCCTATTCAGGAACCTATCCACCATATTACAAACATTAAGAGTGGATTTGTGGTCTTTATAGAGTGATTAAGACCTCCAGAGTTGAAAGCCTAGATAGATTACACAGTTAAAAGAGGGAACTAATGTTTCTGAAAACCAGTTAAGGGACTGCGGGTCAGGAGCCTACCCCTCTGCATTGACCACAGGGGGTTCTAAAGCATCTCTGTAATCAGGAGACTGTGTCTGGAACAGCCTGGAGGTAACTTTTAGGCATGGGAAGATCCAATGACGGTCTGAACACATCTCATGGAGGCACCTTCACTTGCTGGGGTGCAGAAAGCTGAAGGCAGATGCCTCTCAGGGTAGAGAGAGAAGCTTCCTTCCTCCACACAAAATTTATTAGTTAATGAGGCTTCGCAGAAAATAGCCTTGTGCCTCCTGCACCAGTTGCTGATTACAGAAGAAGCGACCAACTCAGTGCTCCTTAGAGAAGTCACTGGCTTATCAAGCTATAGTCTCTCTTGTTTTTTGTATCCTCATCTACCTTTATAAATCCTATGTGCCCTTCTATACACCAATCACATTCAGGGGGAACAATAAAGACACATTCATATAGGGTGACGTCATGCTTGTCCTGCAGTTGTATGTAACCTGATGAGTGAGGTACATGCCCAGTATGCAGAAACAAGGTTTAAAAATCAGTCAGTCTGAGGAAAATCCTCTGGATAGGAATAAAAAGTGGACACTCACACCTGAGCCAGCCACTGTAGGCTCCCTCTACAGGTAATAGAAAGAGAAATAATCACTTGTAACATTCAGTTATTCTGGTGTAGTTTGGACATCCACCCTATGATAAGTTGATGCACACGGTCACACAGAACGCTGCTCTCCACCAGGGAGACTGACCCGCTGCAGACTTCTGCCCTGAGCAGCTGAAGGTACTTTAAAATTTGCTTCATGCAATGTAACTGACGCAATCGAGAAAAAGCTTAGGCTAAGTTTAAACTTGCTTATGCTTTTCATTGTCCCGTAGTTTGTGACCTTTGTTTTAAAGTTTGACAACTAAGGCAACTGCAAGATAGGAAGTAAGCCAATACCGCAGTCTGCCTCAATTTTTATGGTCCCATTAGCAGGACAGAACCATGTTCTTACCTCCCCTAGGTTTCCATATTTTAGCAAGTTTTCCCAAATTCCATCCACTGTTTTCTGCTTATTTCTGACTTGTCCAGATGCCAAAACACACAGCTCTCTCTTGTCTTGGTTATGTTGAATAGTTATGCTAAATATACATTAAAATATATGTGTTCTTTATGGAAAAAGTTTGACTAAATGAAAGACATTCGGGTTTAGAAACAAGATGGACTGAATATCTTCTTGAACTTAGGTGGCTTGCAAAGTTAAATCATCTCACTTTCTGTAACCAAAACCATTCAGTGACTAAAATCATATCCAGCCAGCTGGAAGCCACCTGAAACAGGCACCCATCTATGGATCAGTTAGGCGTGGCTTTCAGTATAATTGTGAATCAAGCTTATGCCTTTGGATCAGTTGCAAATTGACTTACAGATGCCATCCCTGTGCCTCAGAAATGCAACTGAATTTCTGAAAGGGGTGCAAAACACCTTTACTTGAAGGTCATTGCCTCCCATAAGCTCCTTTATGATATGTCCTATACGCCTATGGCAACATTTACAATGGAAAAATAATACAAGGGGGAGAAAATGGAGTGTGTGGGGAGAAATTTTTTACTTTCTTCCTCAAATTTCAAATTTTTTCAAGTAAGCCCATTGGATCTTAGCATAAGGAAAGGAGGAAATAGGTGCCAGATCTGAAATCCATCAAAGCTGAAAGTGGGTTTTCACATTGAATGCAATGGATGGTTTTGGTCAGTCACAAATTATGTCTGCTGTCCCAAAGCTCTGTCTCATAGCAGTCTGCCGTGTAGCTTCCTCTCTTTCATTCTTTCTAACATTGCCAATAAACTAAGTTCTTTAATTTTTTGTGGGCAACAAAAGCCTCTGGTTAAAATACCCCTGATGATTCCTGTAAATTCGTACAAAACCAGGCATTGATTACGAATTACTGCATTTACTCCACTCTGCAAATTGATACCATTTTGGAAATATGTGGTTTTGATCAAATCAGCCCCATGAGCTGAACAATGCTGCCACTTAAGCAAAAAAGTGATATTTTTTTTAAAAAATAAATTGAGTAATTAGTTAATAATCTCCTCTTACCGTTTTGGTTTTTTTTTTGATTTGTTGGATGGGTTTTGTAAACTCTTCTGATACACTTTGCAACCACTATATTGGTGGTTTGATAAAGAACTTCACGTGTATGAATAATCTGTGATGATATGGCAATACATTTACCTTCAGTCTCCAATGCATTAGCAGCACAAATCCTACTAAAACTAGACAGGCATGTATTACCAATTTATTTTGTAGGTGTTTAGTTACTCAGTGAGTAAATAAATTTGGATTGTAAATTATGTGTTTAAGCTTCAGTGCACAGAAGTGGCTTTTACATATAATATGTGCTTGTATGAACTACAGCGGTTCTCTCTAACATGGTTTATTAGCAGTTTGAAGTTGAAAGAGGAAATTACAATATTGCAGTGTTCTCAGAAATGTATCTGCACAGAGTTAAAAAATAAAAATTGAAGTTCTCAAAGTTCTGACACAGGTAACAATGCTTTTATAGATACAGTCCCAAAATGTGTGTTTTGTAGTTAATAAAATATAAAAATCCCTTGATATGTAGGATGTATTATGAACAATCACATGCTAATTTTTGCTATTTCTCACATGAACTGAGAAACTGAGCTTTTATTTCCTTGTTTCTTTAATAAAACTTTGCAAATTTTTCAACAACATATAAAAAAAATCTTAAAATTATCTTAAATATAAGGTGAAAAATAATGTTCATTTTTCATTTAGTTCTGCCATCAGTACTAGTAAAGGTGGCAACAGTTTTAAACCCCTCTAGTTTCCCTGTAGGAAGAGATCACATGCTCCAAGGCTGGCAGTGTGCAGGACTGTTCATTTGATATGGAAAATGTTTTATGGTATAGACAATTATGTC
Source organism: Egretta garzetta (assembly GCF_000687185.1). Taxonomy (NCBI): domain Eukaryota; kingdom Metazoa; phylum Chordata; class Aves; order Pelecaniformes; family Ardeidae; genus Egretta; species Egretta garzetta. The sequence continues at coordinate 1,366,282 of NW_009259795.1, read as the reverse complement.
ACCATTCTGGAGGACTGCTATATCTTTTCACAGATATCTTGTTTGTGCATAAAAACGAATGCTATTATTTCTCTGGTAAAGTTCATTTTACCTATCTGAAGGGCTTTCTAAATCTCCATCAACTTCTCCACCAGTTTTCTCGAAAATGGATGTAGCCGGTGGTGATTCATCTTGCACAGAATAATTAATTGGCATTTTCAAGTGATGATCAATCTAGAATGATGTGATTGGGATTATTTACTTAAAATAGTATTTCACTTATTGACAGTGTGTGGTTTCTGTCATTATTTTGATGTGTAAGTGGCAGAATGCTCCAAGATAGCTGGAGCTGCCTGTTAGGGAAAACAGGGAGCAAGAGCTATGTTCTGTTTGTAACCATGGGATGGTTTTCATTGAGTTCATGCAGTGGACTCCTGGACATAATTAAACTGCATGTGGAATTCATAAGCTCACAAAGCTCCCTTCACAAAGCCATTGCCCTAAAATATGTAGCCTTAAATATCTTCAGTGCAATCCTCAGAGCAACAAGTAACTCCCACTCACTACAAGTGGATTATTACAGTCTTCACAGCCTTGTGGAAGTTTTAATTGAAGGGCACTACTTAAAGGGATGGTGTGGGATGACTCTAAGGTAAGATTGATCAGTACAGGCAGAATTTTATTACAAGTGTCAATTAGATTGAAAAGTGTTATAAAAAAGATCATTTGCATAGCTTTAGGTGACAAGGAGACACATTATTCTGAAATCTCCTTTGCTGATTGTTTAGTGATTCTCTAAGGGTAACAGGGAGGAAATATTCCCTCCTGCAAGAGGAGACAGTAGCCACTTTCTGACTGGCTTTGATTTAAAGCTCGTTAATGAGATATGTGCAGCTAATTAAGAGCAGGGAGAATTTAGCTATATACCACAGTGGAGAACAGCATTTATCAGAGAGGATCAGACTATTGCCCTATGGAAGTTCCGTGCTGTGTTACCAAGAACGATTCAGTCCCAGTACTGCAGAGGAGGGCAATAGCAAATAGCTAGGGTTGGTTGAAGGTACGTTTTTTTTTTTTTCCCTAGAAAAATAAGGTTGCACTGACAATGCATTCTTTTAATGAAAAACCTCATTTCGTTAATTCAACACAGTAAGAACAAGCTCTTCCTTTTCATTTTCACCCTTTTTTCCTCTGGGGGGAAGGGACAAATTAGCAGACAGAAAGCCTTTGGCTATTGTAACGAGATCTTTTTTGGTACTTGAACTAGACTGTGGGAGTGTCTACAATAGCATTTTAGTTGGGAGCAGGACTATCCTTCCAAAAAAAATCTTCCTGCAGCCCCCCACTTCCCATACTTTTGTTTCTGTCACAGAAATGGAAATGTGATCACAGAAATGAGTGTGCGTGAACTAGATTTCTTTCAGACTGAAACATGTCTGAAAGACGTACTCCAGGTGTACACTTAGTCTGCTCCAACTGCTAATGAGTATCCAGGCCCTGGACCAGTCTAGAGCTAATACAAGATAGAAAAAGCTTTAATAATAATGTTGGGATCTCAGCACCAACTCTTTCACTCTAGTGATCTGTTCCTTTTGGGCTGCACTACTTGCTAATGCAGATATTGTAGGTGTCTCTCTTCACAACATAGCCACTCCTGGTATGATTCATAACCACGCAACCGGTAGTGCAGTTGGACTTGCCCTAAGGCATCAGAGACACATCTGCACTGACCTCACACACTGGACCCAGGACTTACAGAAGATCCACTCCATGTGGCATTGTGAAGGCCAAGTGAGAAACCCCACAGTGCCTGACAGGACAGTAGGTGCCTGTGTTTGGGCAATGAGATCCTGCTCACTGTCTGGGAATTCAACTCCAGATTGTAGGCATCCAACCTTCAGTATATAAACACAGACATCTGTATATAAACTTGTTGTTTGTATTCCATTAAAGTCAATAGAAATAAATGACCTAAATATAGTGCCATTTTTAGATGTCCTGGGCACCCACCTCCAGACCACTTGTATCAGCTAGTATGGTGCATATATCACACATGCCACAGAGTAACTCAAAATGCTGAATTCCACCTTGAGACAACACAGTCAGTGAAGCCTAGGGAGCCATTCAGTTCACCCAAAAGTAGACGTAGGACACAGTTCAGTTGCCTAGACACAGGCATGTGGTGCTCTATGAGATACCTCAAGGTATACAAAACATCTTCACAGGGTTGGTGGCTCTGACAGGGGATTTATGGAAGACTCACAGCCTTCTGCAGCTCTGTACCAAGGTGAGATACCCTACAGTGCCTGAAATGAAGCAAGACGCTTGTGTTTAGCAATGGGCTTGGACAGAGCATGCTATTGAAACAAGGATAACAAATTTTGTCATTTGCTCTGTCACTTCCTTCCTCCATATCATCCAAATTTTTTTTGCCTTTGTGAGAGGTTGTGAATTGCCAGGTGAAAATGAAATACTGAAGGAAAAATATTCACAAGAAAAAAAATCAGACTTCTGCCTTCAGGTCCTTCTCTTTCTGTGCCTTTTCCAACAGATGAGTTCCCAGCAAGATCCAATTGTATGGTAAGAAAAAGTTTGTTGCTCAGTATTGTCTGACTTTGGAACTTTCTGTGTGAGGGAAAGCTAGGCACATCTCATATTCCCTATTCTGGAATATGAATATCATCTCCTGTTTGTATTTTGTCTGCAGATCAGTTACAGTGTTCTTCAGGGAGATGAGATCACCTTCTTGAGGGAAATTACAATTAGGCATCTATCTTAGAACTTTTCCATTACCGTGCATATTCATCTATTTATTTCATTTCAAATTTTGTTTTATTCAGTTTTAAGGGAGCAGATTGCAGTTTATGGTGAATACATTTTTTTTTTATCAGAAGAAACTGTTTTATTATGAATATCTGCAGATTCTAAATTGTACTTTTGTCTACTTACTTAATCTCATACAGCCAATTTTTTGTCATGTGAACTGAAACTCTAAAACTACATAAAAAATAAACTGAGAGAAATTAGAAATACTTTATTTGATGCATTATGTGTAGTAGAAGGATGCAGTCATAATGTGTACTATTGCTACATTCAGGTCTCTCTCTTCTGCCACTTCTAGCTAGCAAACTTAAAAGTGTTAAAGCAGTTCTTGGTATTCATCCCTCAGTGCATCACTTTGCACTTTGTATAATTAAATTTTAAACCATTTTCTTTACTCAATCTCTAGAGTCACTTACCTGTTTCTATAAAATATTGCAACACTCCTCTTTATTGATGTGTAATGCAACTTCATGTCACCAGCAAATGTCATCTGAACACAGCTATTTTTCTTGCCTAACTCAGACATTAAAATGCCAAGTAAGTTTGGTCTCAGATTTTTTGGAAAGCCTAGTAAGAACCTCCTTCCAGTCCAGTAAAGCTCCTTGTAACATAGTCCTGTGAGTTGGCTGCATTTTGTCCAATACAAAATTTTTGCTGTCTATGTGAGAACTTTTTCATCAAATTTCCCCCTAGCAGTGGACATAGTACAGCAATCAGTAGCTACTCAACCATATTTTCCTCTCTTAAGATACAGGAGTTTATTTTGTTCTTCTCCGAAGCACAGTAACTCCTCCAACTTGACAGATTCATGAAAAATACTGGTTTGAATGGCATAGCTTTATTTAGGTAGCTCGTCAGCTCAGCGTGACTGGCTAGTGGTCAAACTGAACATGCAGTTCTGAGAAAATATAATTTAGTTACATGCAATCTCTTGGTTTTGGTCATTGACTAGAATGTAATGTAGAGATCAGTGTTCAATTTTGTGGATGTGGAAGTGCATGCCTGCATGTGTGGAAATTAGCTGCCGAATCACAGAATCCTGTAATGTTGTTTGGAAGATCATCTAGGCCAATCTCCTGCTTGAAGCAGGACAACGGCCAGTGCTGGATTAGGTCAGACGCGGCTCTGTCTAGTTTTTGGTGGATACAATTTCTCGTGTATTTGCTTGAGTGCTTTAACATTCAAGGAAAGCAAAAACAAATGGGTCACGAGTAAGGGTGATGTGAAATTCAGATTTGCATTTGAATGAATATTCGCAGATCTCTTTCATATTATTCCCTCAGGCCATGAAAAGTACAGGCACGGATAACTGAAAACTCTCTACACTGACTGATTGATATAGTTTGTATTTGCCATGTAAATGTATAGTGTTTAATACTGTATCTATACAAATATAATGCTGATTGACAAACTTGCCTAGAAACAGTCATCTCCTAGGAGGAAGAAGTAATTTACATTTTAAAAAGCAAAATCCTAAAGGAAGGTTGTTCAGACACCGCAAAGGAAGGTGGTACTTTGAAATGTGTGAAGGTATGAGCAGTCAATATTAAGGATTCTTTTGTTTTTATTGCAACAAAATTCAAGGATTTTTTTTTCAATAGGAGAAACACTTGATATGCAAACTAGAAGAATTCAAAAAAGATTGAGGAATAATTAATTTTATAATATATATTATAACATAAAAACAGAATTGTAAATTGCATATTTAAATTTTTAAAAATGAGAACATTTACAACATCTTAAAGAAGCCTTTAGCATTGGAGCTCCACAGAGGACTATAAAGGGGAAGGGCACTAGCTCTGAATATAGCCTACTTGCTCACAAGTTTCCAGAGAGCAGTCCTCTAAGTCAAACAATATGCTGCTGTTCAGGGGAAAAGCACCATTTATTAGGTAAGGGTTTTTTACCTAGGTAACTTCTAGCACATAAGATATCAGCTGAGAGAGTTGCCATTTATTGTAGTGCCCTGCCTTGAAGAATGAGAAAGTAGTTTCCATTTTAATAAGCAGTTGTAAAAGACGATGTTAGTTCACACAGCATCAGGGAGAGAATTGCTGATGGCATGAGCAAGAACTATAATGAGTTTTGGTTTTATCAACAAAGTTTGCTGCATCATCCAGTTTCTTTCTCAGTCCCTGTGTACCTGTGCAGTCTTGTCAGAAAAGGTCCCTGCACCTTTCTTGATGTCCTCAATCTACTTTGGCTCTGCTGATCTATCTACTTGTCTTTTCTTCCAGCTTTTTGATTCTCTTCATCCTTGGTCTTTTCACTGTTTCTCTTTCTGCTCATTGCTTCCTCTCCTACCTGCTAAAATGGGAGACATCTTCTCAAAGGACAGCCCACGTGCCATAAATTTTAAAACAATGGGGTCTGTGACCATCTTTCCTAGGTTTTGTTTGGGTGAAAAAAAAGACCACCCCAACTGGTCTGAGAAGCTGTACAGGGTGCTTTCATCTTCCTCAAGATACTGAGGAAGGATGATCAAGAGCATATGAAAAGCCACGTTTGATTCTATCATCTGCTGGGTGATCATGGAAACGTGTAGCTCACCTGTCATTTACCACAAGACTTGTAGCTAACCTTTAAAATTTCAACTTCGCGTGGGTCCCCACTTTGCTGAATCAGAACATGAACGCTGTGGGGCAAACCTGCAATGTATTAAACTGGCTTGCTACTTATTAACATTGCAAACTGGGAGCTCTCTGTGTGATTCCTCAGCTGTGGGATGACTCACTGCAACCTGCCCTCTGTTGGAAGGGGTCTTGATGATGCCTGCAAGATCCAATTCCTTTCCAAAGGCAGGAGGTGGTCCTGTGACCCTCCCACACTAGTCCTCTGCAGGCTGGCCAGCGAGAAGTAGAGCAACACATGGAAGGTAAGGTAGGCTATACTTAAAGGCAAGCTGTCATCCTTGCAGTTCAGCTGTGCCTAATGAAATGTTGTTTTGAAATGCACCAACCTGGGAAACCAGCAATTTCTAGAAGGCTCTTTTTCTCTCTAGACCTAGGATTTCTTTTTCATTTCCAGTGCAACTGATGTGATGACTTACAGATAAGGTTGATAATTCTGTGTCTCAGACTTGCCTGAGAGTCAATATATTTCCTGCAATCATGGCCTTCTTATCGGAAAGTCGCTGAAGGTGCAATTCTGTTTCCTGATTTCTTTAGTAGCAAGGGAGTTTCCAGGGCCAACCTAGTTGTTCTTCTCCCTCACTTGCCACAAGTTATTGCCTATGCAGCAGTACTTGTTCAACTGCTTGCGTAGTCATGACCTAAAATTTGTCACTGTAGTGATCCTGTGTTTTACAAACCTTCCAAAACCAAGAGGAAAGATGCCAAAGATGACTTCTCAGCAATGGTGACTAGCACATACATTCAATATTATTCGATACTTACAATATTCAAGGCCTAAAACACCAACAGGAGATCTTGTCAGCTGCCTGCCCTTATCTGCCCTTCTCTCCCTTATACTCTCATCTGCTTTTAGCTCACATACTGCCTCTCCTTCTTTGTGGATTTTGGTATAGGTCTTCCCCTTTCTAGGGGAAACTGTAGGAACTTTTTGTGCCCTGATCTTCTCTTTGGCCAAATACATGAAGCTGGCACAGGGGAAAGAGCAAGCAAAGTGTTCTCCTGCAGGCATTGTAAAGGAGACCAAAATTTCTTCTTCCACCATGAGATTGTTACTTGCATATGGCACGCTTTTTTATAGTGGCATTTATTGTTATATGTAGAACAATTTATATATATGCAAATCAGTGAAATATCTCATCGTTTTAAGGAAGACAGAATTCTGTGGGTAGGAACACAGAGTTTCTCCCAAGACTACTTTGGCCCTGATTCAAAGTCCACTGGAGGCAGCTGGAATCTTTGTTTCTCTTGGTCTATGTGCTCTATTAATAAATGCAATTACAGATGCTGTGTCGTAGTCTTGCAGTGTCTGATGGCTCACTGCAAACACAGGTATTTTAAAGCTGTGGATGAAAAATATTGATTAAAGAAATTAAAAAGTGAAGTGGATGTTTACTCTGCAATAATGAATTACTTAGAGAGAGAAGTTTTCTTAGGAACTATTTGGTGCAGGAAGCTTAATATAGAAGGTCTAATCCTGCTTAATGTGAATTATACACACAACCATAGATATACCCAATATATTTGAAATACAAAGAGAGTACCGTTAGAAATATGAACTCCATTGCTTCTTTCTTGCAATTTTTGTGACTGATATAACCAAATTACAAGATCTGTGTTGTTAATAGTAGTGTGTTTTTTCTCTCAGTCCCTCCCTCAGAGTGCTGGTACTATAAATGTTTTTTTAACCAGAAACTCTTTACAGATGGTGTCGAATTTTGCAGAAAAATTAATTAGTTGTTATCTGATTTAAGTAAGCTCTTAGTGAGTTTTATCTGTTGCGAGCAGAATACACATTTGTTTGTATTCTACACTCATCACAATTTACAAGGTTAAAAAGTGCATAACAAATAATTTTAATTAGCTTTTAAAGGACAAGTTGATTTTGCATTTTTGCTTGCTGCTTTAGAATATTGCGCTCATTTCTATGAGGCAGATATTCAGACAGTTCTTCCTTAATAAGGTGAAAGTTGTAGAAAACATGCATTTCAGATTTTGTAATTAAGTACTCTATTTGAGCACACTTACAAATGCCAGAGGTAATGATTCTTTGAAGTTTATCGTTCATAGTAATCTTTTCATTCTACGAAAAAGGCAAGGAATACTGTGACCAAACAAAATTAGAACCATAAATTAGATTAGCCCTTTGCTGAGTTTTTCACCAAACAACTAGTTCAATAAATCACTCTGCATGGCCTATACATTATGCTTACTGCTTTTCCTGTATCTATATCAGCACAACAGTGTGCCATAAAATGTTATTTGATATATGCAAAGTGAGTCAATGGATATTTTAAAAACAACAAAAAAAGACAAAAGAGAGAATTTTTACTATTTTAAATGCAGTACTGTTTCCAGAGGATATTTGATTGGAAAAATATGAACTGGTTATAGCAGTGCAGTAGGAGCATACAGTAAATTTCTGCAATATCATACTCCTACAGGTACAATCAGTTACTGGCTGCTGTCATGACAGGGCCAATGTCAGTTTTTGAAGAGCAGAGGTTAAACTGTGAACACCCCAAATGACACACCTACATTTTTCTTTGACATTTTGTGTATGTGATATGGTTTCTATCTATCTCTGGTCTCACTGGTCCATGACTGTAGTCCCCCTCTTCCATTTTGCCGTCTTTCACAAATGACTGGCGTGCTTGCATTTCCTCCAGCCTTGCAACACAGCCCTGCACAAAGTCCCACGTTTCAGCTCACACCTTTTGCCAAAACATAGTAAATCTAGCCACACATTTTTATGTTGTGGTCTAGAGACAGCAGGAGTGTGAGTCAGCCTGACTCACAATGTCCAGAGAAAGAGAAAGGTTAGATGGTACTGGAAATGTTATTGTCGTCCAAAGCAAAGAAAATCTGTTTTCTATTCCCCACGCTTCAAACAGTGAACAAATTGCGAAGACCTCAAATTTGACGGGCAATAAGGAGAGTTGATAAATGAGTGTCTTTTAACCATCCCAAGGTAATAATAATGGATAAACAAATGAATAAAGAAATAAGAATTGGTCCTTGATGCATTGTTGATTAGATCCCTCGCCTCCTTAATATATTTTTGTGCTTTTCATGTTATCTGTTTGGTATCTCTAAATAGTTGGAAACAATAGTAGACACAACCTAAGTACAAAGTGGAATGATGAGTACCTTGGTCTTTTCAATTAACATTCCTGCCTTTTGAAGCTGAGACATGAAAACTGCTTAGCACAGAATATTTTTTGTTTATAAGTACTGATTTTTATGTGAAAATACTTTTTTGCTGAAACCAAAACTATTCTTAGGAACAGTGGTTCTTACATAACTTTGGTTGGAAAGGTACCAAGATGGAGCTTGAGGCTGTAAGGTAGCTAAGTACTTGCAGGCTAGCTAGTATTAGTGATATTAGCTATAACTCACTATTAGCTATCAATCACTATGTATATAACACTGGTAAATTGTTTAGATAAACCATTTAAGGATCACAGGAGATCCTTATTCTGCATTTGTCAAATCAGGGACACACATGGTGATTTTGCATGTTTAAACTTAAGGTCTTTGGATTACAGAGGACTCCAATGTGTTTTTCACAAATACTTGTGAATGGACCTAATATAAATTTTTTAAGCAATTAATCCTAGAAATAATTGACAAAATGCAGCCTGTGCTTTCCTGTTAGCTTTATCTGTAAACTGTGCCGAGAAAGAGACATAATAGATACTATGAAAAATGGGGAATTTTCTCCTCTCTAGTATGCCTTTTGACTTACTGAAGGTATTTATAACTGGAGATTAGAGTATCAAACAACCCGAACACCCTCTTTTTTACAAAATTCTTTTGTTAACTACACTGCTTTTATAACTGACTTGCACAACTTCTCTACGAAACGGTGTGTAGTCTCTCCTTTCCTTTACAAATGAGGTGGCTGGGAAGCCTTTCACTCTTGGGTTGGTTGTGGCTTGGAGTAGAAGCCAAACCTCTGAAAGAGCTGACCTGTGTGTCATGAGGAGTCATGTTGCCTGTAGTTGGGCATGTTAAATCTTGGTATTACTGATAACTATTTTTTTAACCATTGGACTTCAGACAGCCCAGAACGAAGCCTGAACGTATTCTTCTTCTATCTCACAGTGGCTTTCCCATAAACTAACTGCTTAAAGGCTACATGAGCACAGAGGACTTCATTGCTAATAGCTGAACCTATCAACAAGTCATTGTTTGTATTACATTACTTTAACATTTGTAATATAACACATAATATAAATGTGCATTCATAAGACTCCTTATTGGCACTTGGGGAACTTGGATTTGTTGACATATACTGACCCATCCAAACTAATTCTTATAGTCCTTCAGTTCCTTCACAACCAGAAGGCAATTCAGTCCATTTGAGATTTGAAATGAATCATTTCTAATGAGCACTCTTTGGTCACCATGACCTCTTCAGGAGACAAATTTTCTGGCTTCTGACTTTAGGTCTTGTGCCGTGATTGAGATGTTTGCCACAGTGCTGCTCTGTACACAAACAAGTTAATTTACCAGGGATGTCAATCTCACTCCATTCTCTAGAATTAAATTCTTGCTTTAAAAATCAGATATTTATATGCAGGTTATTTGTTAATATAGTATGGTATTAAACAATATTATACACTGAGCACCTCAAAATATGTGAGCTATGAAAACAAATCACAAAAGTACAGTATAGCAGATTCTTAGCAACATTGCATATTCCTGCTAATATTGTAATGTACTAGGTGGGTTGAACATAAAACTGGCTGAATGAGGAAAGGATTCTTTATCCTTATTTTGATTTTTTCATGTATTTGTATAAGGCGAAACACTACCAATTATACATTCCCAAGGAAAAAAGAATATATGTGAATATTGTTAATGAAATAATTTTAAATACATGAGATCTTGTTGTCTAATATTACCTAGATTCTCAGGTACTTGCCTTTTTATCTCTCAGTCAGCCAACACGAGCCAAAAAGTGGCCTAAAGGCTTAGATGTTCCAGTGGTTACTCCAGCACAATCTAATCTGTGACCTCTATCCCTTTGGTTTTTATAATGTCCTTATAAAAACATAGTACATTTAAGTATGCTTAAAGTGCTACTGGCTATAATTAAAGTTCTGTCAGCCTTTCCATTATAAATCCCTCTTTTCAAGGTTTAATATCTCAGCGGTTTCAATTCCCAATAGGCTAAACTTGATACAGAAGCTGTCAGCATGAATGCAAATCCCTCCTACCTTCAAAAATATTTTCAATTCATAAAGTTACTGGTTTTTATTGAGTCCTAAGGTCTACAGAAGTATTTCTGATTAGCTCCCCTCCCAAAGTGTCTCACACTGTCTTGTCTCATCTTACATAAATCAAGAAATAAATGTGTCCTAACTTTGAAATGCAGAAACACACTCACGGAGTTTCCCTTTTCCTTGTTCTAGGCTATAAATTGAGTGCAGCTTCTACCTGTATTGAAAATTGCTGACTTCAAGTTATATCTCCAGACTTTTGCAGATGGCATCTGCTAGGATGTGGAAAGCAAAAGTTAATTACTTTGGCCATAAACTAGTATCCACCTTTCCCATATTTATTTCTTAATATTGGACTGTGTTAACAAAACCTTTGATTAGAGGAAAGTAGTTGGTTCTTTGAAGAATTAGCAAATACCCTGTTTAATGAATTTCTCAGTTTGGGGATAAGTCTAGAGCTGCTTAGTACCATTCTGCCTGACCATCTTCTACTTCAGTAGGGCAAGTTGTATTTCTAGATAGGAAGGAGAATGACCATTCTTGGTCTCCAATGTCAGGAGAAGAATTTCTTGAAAGCTGAAGTGACTCATGCAGAGTACCTTGGAACTGGCCTAAACCAGAAAGAAAATAATTGTCAACAGTTTGATGGTCTTTTAATTTTATTGGTGTTCACTTTTCAAGTTGTTATGGAATATTACAGAAAAAGCATTGGTGTTTCCCTATTTTTTACAAATGAAACGTGTTCATTCTCTTTTAGGTTAGCTCTCCCACACAGACTCTCAAACAATTGACTCCTTAATCAAAAAACATTGCATCAGGACTTCTTAATCTCTTCCATTCTGTGTCCATGAATATTATCATTCTGAACAGCAGCTCCGCTTTACTCTCTTTTCTCCTCCCCTCTAGGCTTGTGACTAGGGCATATTTATGGAAGTGGAGGCTATTTATGGGAGTTAAAGTCTCAGAAGCAGAGGACTTTGGCCATTCCATTCTAGGTGACTGCTTAAACTTTGGGCTGCTACAAGAAAGGACCAAATAGCTGTCAAAGTGGAGGAGGTCATTTCAAGGTCTGCAGCTGTTTCACACCCCCCGAAAAAAAAAGCTGAATCTGCAACATAGGTATCACATACCCATATTTTGAAATATATCCATTTTCTTTAGTGTGGCTAATTGGCTGCCCTTGTCATGCCAGTGAGCATGAGTCCTGCTGTTCTGAGCCCCATTCTAAGCTGTGTGTCTAGAGACATGCTGATGCACAAGGATTCATGACTATCTGTGTAAAATTAAGTTTTAACATTGCAAAAGAAAGAAAAAACTCTTGGTGTACATACGTATGTGCAGATATATATATACACATACACACTCTTGTGCATACACCTTGATTTACATTATATATACATACATATTTATACACATACACTTTGAAATATACTTTGCCTTTGAGTTTGTTTATGCTGTGGCAGACTGGAAAAGGTGAAACTGAGATATTGTCAAAATAACTCAGATATTACTGCTTTATCAGCAATAGCAGGGGAAAAATGACAAGCTGTTCATCACAGAAGCTTTCTATCAGGTCTGAAATGTACTTCAGTGCTAAATACCACCTGGGAACAATGGAGATGGCTATTTTGATTCCTTATTAACATCCCCTCCCCTCTACAGATACTGCTTGACTTTTCTTTCAGAGATGTTTGTGGTGGGTTAACCTTTGATAACAGCCAAACTCCCGCCCAGCTGCTCACTCTGCTGCCTCCGTGGGACAGGGGAGAAAATAGGATGAGAAATCTTGTAGGTTGAGTTGAAAAATGGAAGACTGCTTCCGTTACTGTTGTGGGCAACACAGATTTAACTTGGGGATAATTAACTTAATTTATTGCAAAATAAAGTGTTCAGGTAGTGGGAAACAAAAGACAAATATGGAGCCAACCCCTTTCCTCCCCTCTTTCCAGGGCTCAACTTCAGTCCTTCACTCCCGACTCCTCTACTCGCCTCCCTGCACGGGGGGCAGGGAGCGCAGGGGGCAGGGAGCTGCAGGGGGTGTGTGGTCTGTATGGAGCAGCTTCTCTCTGCCAGTTCTTCCCTACCACACTTTTCCTCTGCTCCAGCTTGGGCTTTCCACAGGCTGCAGTCATGACCTTCCTACAAATCTTTCCTTTCCTCATGTCTCTACACCATCGCAGAACTCAAAAGCTCCAGGCCTCCTGGAAAAGTGCTTCTAGCTTATGGCAAGTAGCAACAACATTCATTTACGACATTTTTTTTTTTACCATGCAGTTCTGAACAGGAACCAAGGTAACCATAGTGAAGCAAAGCAATGACAATAACCTTGCACCTTTCTCATACACCATGAGGTGCAGAAACGCGTTGTTATTTCTACAGTTAGGTTTCTAAGGCAAATTGATTTACAATTAAATTTAAAAATGGGCATTTGATTTTAATCTGTTTAACCTGGTTATGGTTTTATTAATACATGTAGCTGGAAAGTGCTATATATAACTAGAATTACTCTTAACAGTAAACCTTTAATACTGCAACTTTTGTTGCCCTGTCAGTTTAGCCCTTTATCTGCTTTGGCTAGAAACCATTGACTGCTACAAGCATGTAGAGTGGAATGTATCAATAGCTATGTAAGGACTTAACAGCCTAAGTAATAGCTCTATTTGCAAAGGGAATAAAGATATTATCAATGGGGGAGTTCTCTATAGCTCTACTCTGAACTGACTCATCCTTTGGGATTTTGCTTTTCTCACTGCCACTTTCTATATTTTTTGCTATTTACTGTGATATTAAATAACACAACAAATAGCAAGAATCACATGGAAAGTCACCTGGTATGCTTTTGTCATGTTATCAAGTTTCTTTTTTTGGGACTGTCTTAGATCTGAGAAGCACCCACAACTTTGACTAAAGCTATAGACTAAAATGAAAAGACTGCTTCTTTGCAAAAAACCTATAGATTTTCTTTCACTGTAATTTAGGATATTTGATGCCCTTTCCACCAATTATAATTCATCAGCCAAATTCAGGTATGTAGTAGTATAAATTAGCTTTTTGAAAAATGATAGGATATTCTGCTAGAAGCCAAAGATACTAGACATTCCTGAATAAGAACTGGAACTAGCCTCTCATGTAGAGCCCAAATTAGCTGGGGAGTAGCACCAGTAAAAGAAAAAGATGCAAGAGATGAAAAGATGCTTGCACCATAAAATAGTAAGGAGTAAAAATGAGTCAGAGAGACGTTCAGGCCAGTTAGAACTAATCCTTCTTAAATCTCGAATAAAATATGCAATCAAGAAAAGTTCAGCGTCCTACTTTTGTGAAAGAAAAGTTGAATGCAAAGCGTTGCTTTTGGTCTCGTTCGAGTACAGCCCGGTGCCAGAACACATAGGCACTTTGTCTGCTCAGAAGCCTACAGCTGTTGTGCTTTTCAGTTTGGTTCAGTTGAGTTCTTTTGTCATTCAGGTGCACTGCCTTATTGAACTAAATCCCCATGTATTTGGAAGTCGCTGAAAAGAGGCTACATTTGTAGGCAGTCTAACTGTGCTTGTTATTGTTTGTGACTTGAAGTGGGTTCATAGGATGGTGGAATAAAATATTAATGAAAATGCATTGGAAATGTGTTAAAGCAACCATTTCTGAAATATCTAAAAAGAGAGCTTTTTTTTTGAGGGGAAGGAAGCACTTTAGTTTTAGTTTTTAAATATATTTATATACATATAAATACACACAAAAATGAATGTACATCCTTCTAAACAGTGATACTTTTTAATGTGTCCATAGAAATCTAGCTGCAATCACAGAACTTTGTAATAAGCTATCTCATTTTATTTACTGGACAGATTAATTTTCTGATCTGCAAATAATTTAATAATGATCATCATATGTGGGAGGAATGTACCATACCAAACACACTGGATTTTTGTAAATCTCTTTAATATTGGCAAGATCTAACAAAGATGCATGCTCCTATTACAGGATTTACACAATGCTAAATATTTTTAGATTGATTTCAGCAGAAGTACTCAGAGACAACTCTTACGAAAGTCTCAAGAGGATCTAGTTTAGCATTAATTTTATACAAATGAAAAAATACAACAAATGTAATATAATTTGAACATTTAATCTGTTTACCTTTTAACCTTTATGAAATGGTAGACCTTGCATTTTCAGTGTAATAAACAATTTGCTGAAATTCTTCCCCAATGTAAATCTAAGATTTTTTTCTTATATCAATTGATTCTGATTTAGTACAAATGGTGGAAAGAAGAGTAACATGAAGGAAATGATCAAATGATTGCAAAGAGGCTATTGTTGCAGCTATTTTTTCTGTTACTTGCAAATATAAAAAACTAGAATCATGTACAACAAAGTGACCCAGAGCTCCGTTCTATCTAGCCTTTTTATTTCAGCTCAGATCTAAACATTTGTCTCCTATGAGATAAAATGCACAGTAAGACAAGGACATGCCAGCTTATACAAAACCTAGCAGGAGAAGCTCTTTTTTTGTTTTGTGAGGCTTTGGGGTTTGAATGAAGCTAGTTGGTATCCAGTAAATGTAACATTTCTCCCATGCTGTCTTTTCTGGGGGGACAATCTTTTTAGCAGGGCCGCACGGCCGGCTGTGACAGGGCAAGGGGTAATGGTTTTAAACTGAAACAGGGTTGGTTTAGACTGGATATAATGAAGAAATTATTTACAATGAGGGTAGTGAAACACTGGAATGGGTTGCCCAGGGAAGTAGTGGAGGCCCCATCCCTGGAAACGTTCAAGGCCGGGTTGGACGGGGCTCTGAGCAACCTGATCTGGTTAAAGGTGTCCCTGCTCACTGCAGGGGGGTTGGGCTAGATGACCTCCAAAGGTGCCTTCCAGCCCAAAACATTCCATGATTCTATTCTCATATCTGTATTTATTTTCACAGTGCAATCTTCATTTACTAGAAAATAGAGCAGAAAGTTGTTTTGGTGGGAGCAGGCAATGAGGCCAAGAATTTATACTTTGAGCTTGGGTCAAAACTCAGATGTGTTCCCTAATTCACCTCTTATCCACATTATTAAATGCCTTAACCAAGGCTATGTAATGCACATCTGGGCTCTCAGCACCCTTATGAGCAGAGAAAAGCTAGGGTAAAACCACAACAGTTACCTTTATTCTTCCTGTAGCATAACTAGATCAGTGTGAAGTCATGGGCTCTGTTTTTTAGGAAATGGAACAAAGAATAAAGTTTTTTGTTATCCTCTGGGACAGCTTTTGAGCTATTGGGGACAGATGAATTAGCACTCAGCAGCTGAGATAAAGTCTGTTTGCTTGGAGTTCTTCACTGAGCTGTGCCTTTTCTGTGGGCACATAGGGCCAGTTTATAAGGGACATCTATGTACCTCACCCCCTTTGGTGTTTTGCTATCTGTACCTTAGATTTGGCTGAAGAGGATCTGATGTTACATTTTTATAGGTAAAACTGACACATTAAAGCATGAGCTTATATTCTCTATATAGAAATTTACGGTGATTAGGAGTTCTCTAGTGAATACAGTTTGAAGAACTGTGCTTCTAATATTTCATTTCTACCTGCTGATCCTGAGTGGTGTAGGAAACTTGAATGCTGCTCGATTCGCATATAAGCTGAAAGTGTATTAGGTGCTTTTAATCTTATAACCCTGCATGGCTTCCATCTAATAATTTACATCGGGCTTATTACCATGATGGTGCAGAAGTTACCAGTGTGTGTCCAGAAGATCACTGTGCTCATAATTCTGGATCAGGTGAAATGTCCCAGATAAGACATGGTAAGAGATAATAAACTGAGAAGATGGCTGTCTTGATCCTCTGAAGGCAATTTGATTTTTCAAATAACATTTGTGATAACGTTGAACACATAAAGACACTGATGTATTCTAACACTGTTGCTAGAAATCATAAACAATTTTTGTTGTTCTAACTTTTTTGTTTGCCCTCAGGTCATCCTAAAGTGTTGTAAGGCTCACAAAATTAAAAATAGCAGCGAATAGGCAACTGAGTCATTTCTTCTGTGTTTCCAGAAATTAGAAGTGGTTTATTTTCACCAACCTAATTTTTACTCTCCATTTGTTCACTTAAATGCCTCTCTGACAGATAGTGCTTCATAGATGTGGCTGAATATTTCTGAGAGGCTCAAGGAAACTGCAGCTGCAATTTTTATTGTAAACTGCAGCAAAGCATAAGGTTTGGGTTATTAATGAATCTGCACACAATTTACTAAGGCATAAAGCGGCAAGAAACACAAGGAAATGCAAAGTTGTCTGGACACAAAGATTCTGTCCCTGGGTTAACTGAAAGACTAATTGAGTAAGAACAGGTTTTAAAGAGAAAGCAAAGGAAAAACATAAAAATTCAAAGGAAAAAATAAGATATAAGTTATCATCTGTAAGAGATGAGAAGGCTCAGGAGACTTTTTTAACCAGGTAAAATCTTTATAGAACAGAATCATCTTTCATTGCACAAATATTCTGAGGACAGAAGATAGTTTTTCTGAAAGATGGAGTTATACTTTTCAGTTCTACTGAAAGATGGAGTGCTCCATGTGATAGTTACCTCTCATGATACTGTTGGATTCCAGGGTGCAACAGGAACAAGGATCTTTTGGAAAGCTGCACATAATACCCCAGCTGTAAATTTAATTTTCATTTAAGAAAATCACACAAATGTTCTGTGAGACAACATGGCTGTACAGTTTTGCATTGCATTTCACAACAGAATAATTAAAAGAGACAGTACTATGAGGTCTCTGATAGGTTTTTTGCCAAAATATCTTGCAACTCCTTTCAAATTTATAGTAAATGCTTATCATCTGTTGCTATTAATTGTCCATGGTCTGCAAATGAGGAAAATTGTTTTATTAGCATAAAATTCTTATTCTCTGAAAATCAGAGCAATACTGAGAGATATAGTGCCTTGAATACTGATCTCTCATCATGTCCTCCTGCATACCCTTGGTGTCTTACCTGAGCTCTCCAATTCCTATTTCTCTAGACCGACAGACCTTCCTCAGAGAAAGCAGGATTAGACAGAAGGATTCAGGCACATTTTTTTGCGTTTAATGTTCTTACCTCACCCCTGCTGTAGTTTTGAGAGTATGAACACAGAAGCAAATCATCACAGCGTTAGTAAATGTGATTGTAACACCTCCATTTTTCCATGGTGCATGGGTTACGTGCGTTCTTTGAATTATATAAATAAGCAGTGAGGTGTTATACCTTTAGCTTGCTAAGCTGTGCTTACTGTTGAGTAAAGGTACAAACACAAAAAGCTACCATGAAGTAGCTGGTGCATCGACAAGCATTTGCATCCTAACATTTCTCATTGGTTTGTTATGTGTATGCACATACAGTAAAGGCATTTCTGCCATCGCTCTTTTAAAACTGACTAACCAGCCAAAGATTCAGGATCTTTCAAGTTGTTCTTGCAAGGAGGTGATTCATCTTGGAGTTATGTTTTTCTTTAGTACAATTCTGTTAATTTGATTTTCTACGCAGAAAGAAACAAGCAAACCACAGCTCATAATCTTAAATTTATTTTGGTTAACCACCTCCAAAAAGCTTTCTCAGTAGGATTTTTCTTCTAGGGTTTTCCCACACTCTCTCCGGACCCATGCTCTGTTTCAGCATGCTTCTTCCAG
Source organism: Egretta garzetta (assembly GCF_000687185.1). Classification (NCBI taxonomy): domain Eukaryota; kingdom Metazoa; phylum Chordata; class Aves; order Pelecaniformes; family Ardeidae; genus Egretta; species Egretta garzetta. Next base: position 1,347,972 of record NW_009259795.1, on the reverse strand, counting down.
TCTCTGAATCAACCCATTCATGTCTGTCTCAACATGTGAATCCCAGAACCATTTCACACATCAAGAAATTGAATTCTTGAGCAGGCCTGGTGAAACAGAGTGTGGGCAGATGAGAGAGAGAGGGAAGTAATCACTGTCATGAATCTGTCTCTAGCAGCTATTTTCAATGAAGATGGGTCTTCATGACCCCAAAATGTCAGAGTGAGAGCAGGTCAGTGGAGAGGCCACCAGCTCCTTTGACCCCAGTGTTTGACTAAAATGCCATGCAGAGGTTTTCCTGACCTAGAGACTGGAATATCCACTGCCATGGGGACCCTGCAGCAGCAGTATGTGTTAGCCCTGGACTGTGAGGCACCACTTCAGCTGCTTCCGATTCCAGGTGTATAAGTCTGTGGGTTTAGTGAGGGCAGAAAGAATTTCCTTCACTTGCTGGTGGTTTGAAAAGCCACTGTGCAGGCCTAAGGAGAATAGGCATTTTGCATTTAAAAAACAAGGAAGGAATTAGGAGTTTTAGCATACTTTTGACCATTCTGTTCAAAATGAGTTAATTAAACTCCAGAGATGAGGAAGACCTATTGAAACGTTGGGAACATTGACCTTTTCCTTTGACTGTCACCTTATTTAAATAATTCCAGGTTTAATTAACTGACTTGGAATGAATTGATAAAGGGTTACTGTCACTTACAATTTCTCCTCTTTGAAATGTGCCAGTTGTGTGCAATTGCTGTAGCCTTCTATGTTCACCCTAATTATTAAAGTGAATAGTTTTAAAAGTTGGATTTTCACTTTTAAATGTCTAATAACTGGCTTATAATTACAACCAGAAACACTTAATAGGATAAATCACACATAACATATACATAAAATCACTCATACATACAAATATGTGATGATCTATAACATTTATCTAGATCAGCCATTCTTAAAAAGTTAGGGTTTTTGTTGAAGTTGTCCATAAATATACAGAAAAGGTATTGGCAATGGTATTTTTCATCATTAATTATAACAACACTTCATGAAGACCCAGCTTCTCAAGTCAGGTAAGAATCCTCGCTCGAGATCCTGTGAGTTGAGAACTACCTTCAAAATACCTGATACAAGGTAATGTCGATCAAGATAGTCCTTAGGCTGAGATTAGAACTTTATCAGAAATGAGGGGCGGTTTTCTTTTTGACCTTCCCATTCTGATACACTCACAGTAGTCTTTAGCTGGGAAGCCAATGAATAACTGAGAAATGGGAAGTTCTTTACTCTTCGAGAGGTGGGAGAATATCTTTCCAGAACACATGAATGGTATGGCCTTGGGATATTGTGCTCTGAGATTGGCAAAGTTGTGCTGGCAAAAAAAGCCTCTAGCATAGTAGTAGCCACACAACTGAAATTCTTCTGGTTTTATATAGTTCAGTTTCTTATTGAGAGACTGTAAAGTGCTGTTAAGCTGGTTTCACTGGTATAAATAATATTCACAGGCCAGCTGTTCACAGGTAGGGATCCTGGTATTGTACACTGCCAAAGTGCTCATAATGCAGATTTGGCCTAAGGTACCAAACTAGGTAATACATCATTAAGTCATCTGTTACTAAAATGCATGGTAGAGACTCTGTGAAATATCTTAGTCTGAACCTCTGAGGTCAAACAATATCTTCATTTTGTGGGTCATAGATGAGACCATTGCAAAAAACATATCCAGAGCCTACACCCCAAAAAAATCTAAAACATGTAGCCACCACTAAAGCTGGATGGTCCATCTAGAGTAAAATCACATGGCCTTGTGTGAAAATGTATGGCACACACCTCTTCCCATACTTATGGTAGGCATACTTTGGGGGATGCCTGTCAGCTCAGGGAGGTTGAAGCTTGCAAAAATGGTTCTTATGAATATGCCAGAAATGTAAAGAAAGCCAGATCAGTATCAGGTCTATTACATGTCCACTAAATATATTGTTTGTGTAGTGATGTGAACTGGGTTCTTTCAATGCACATTCAATACAGAAAGTGCTCTATATGTGTTTCTGGGCTTTGTCTGCACTGCTATAAAAAAGAGGAATTCTCCCTGGCCCCAGAGCCAAGCGTTATGACCTGGACATCACTCACACTGCAGAGACCTAGATGTCAGAGATGGATGTCACTCACGCTGCTCAGAGCTAGCACCCTCCAGAGCAGACTGGCCATGTCTAACATTATACAGCCCTGTGTTTTCCCTTAGTTCCACGTGATGTCCCTGGGGCCATAAACCAGAATTTTTGTTTATGTATAGATGTATTTTCAGTACAAAGCACCAGGGTTAGTGTGAAGGCTGCATTGCAGCTTACAGACACATGGAAACTGGGGAGCATGAAAATGACGGTAAGTGGGATACACAGGGGTATCTGAAAGTGCAAAGCGTGGGATACTGTGGCAGGAAGGTAAAGGGAATTAAGCAGATCCAGATTTGTCCAAGTTGCCTTTTGAGCTTGATTTCCAGAGCATTGAACTATTCCCCAAATTATGCTTGGAAGAGAAGTAGTCTGAGTAGTTAAAAACATATAGAGGAGGCAGGTGACAACAGTGTGGGCACCTAGAGCAGAGTGCTCCTGTCCCCTCTGTTCCTGGGCCCTCTTTTATTTAGCTGTACTGACAAAGGCTATCAAACACTAGTCAAGATTTCCAAAATCATTTAAACAATCCTTCTCATTTTCTTTCACTCTTTTGCTCTCTTTTAAGATATGTATATAATAGTGCGTGTGTACATATATATAACTATGTTGGATACTGTATGGAAGTAATACCATATATGTGCATGCTGTTATGTATATATGTGTTGATGTATATGCATGCATATCTGTGTAATTTGCTAGATTACTTTGAACTGTCAAATAAAGGTGCTTGTGTTTATTATTCATGACTCAGAAAGGCAAAGAAATAGCCTAAGGAAGAGCAAAGAGAAATGCAGAGCTTACAGAAAACACATCTCAATTTTATAGATGGGGATTTCAAAACATACTACTTGCTTTATAGTATATCCATATCATGAACCATCAATTACAATAGTCAGGAAAGTGATACCGCAGCTTAATGACATAGCACATTATTATCTGACCTAAAGAGCTGTGAGACATAACCTCCATCAAACCTGATCTTATTATCACTTTGTACTTCCTGATCATGCGGAATGGATTCTCTGTCTCCTTGTATAACTTGCAGGGATTATTTTGTAATTTGCTGGTGTTGTTTGCTGTACCTCATCATTTGCCTGATGAAAGAAAACAGAAAACCAACTTCATTAAACAGTAAATAAAACTCAGGATGAAGACAAAACATCTAGCACAAATGCTGGCAATTAGTTTCTTGTTATAAATGAATGTTTTGAAGGAATAGCTTAATGGTTAGGGTTTGGGTTGGGGTTGTTTTTTCCCCTCTCTCTCTAATATTTTTCTGGATGTGAATACTGATGGGGTCTGAGGTTATAAGAACTTCCACTCTGCATCTTTGGCCACTGTTGTAAATAACAATATTATTACATATTTTTTGCTGCAGTGCTTAACACCTTTGGTTGCAACATATTCAGAGAATTTGTTTATGTACAATACAAATTAAGTCCTGATCATGACGGGGATTTATGACTCTTGGAATGAGATTTATTTGCCTAAATATAGGTGTTTATTGACATACTATGTGCACAGGGTTTTCTGACCTCCTACTAGTCTTGTAAGTCCTGTGTCATATCTGATAGCTTAGGTGTTTCTCTTGACCACTTGAAATAGCAGACTGCTATTTTTTGGTTCCTAATCACTCCTCATGAGTATTTTATACATTCTTAAAATAAGAAAAGCAAAGATTCATCCCTAATGCAATGTTATGTACAAAGCTCCAACCAGCTGGGGACAAGAGGAGTTATTCTGGGCTGTGAGATCAGCTCCCTCACAAGTGTGAATTCAAAGAAGAGATACCCTGGTTACAGCTGCATTACAAAGTCCACCTGATTTGGCCAGATTGATGGGAAATCAGCTGCAATATTAGTTGACAGCCAAATTGCACAGATTAATTGTGAAATGGGCACTAAGAGAAAGGTAGTGCTGGAGTTAATTCTGCCGTGAAGATACATTCGCAACTGGCTGGTGCTACTTTCTTTTCAGGCAGACCCACACCAGAGGTTTAGGAAAGAGGGGACTATTCATTCCCATGTCCTTGACTCCAGGGTCATCTCTCTTCTTCTGTTCTGTGTCTCCTCCCTCTGCCCCAAGGGAAGTAAGACAGTTCTGCTTTTTCAGCTTTATTTTATGGACGTCTCCTCCTTGCTACAAACCAAAGTGTTCAAAGGCACAGCAGCAGGCAAAAAGCTGCAGGAAAGCATGATATCTGGAGCAGTGGTAATGCTGTTAGAGCTGTACAAAACTTTGCTTCTTGGGTTTGACAGAAAAAATGAGGAATTTAAAGTGTTATTTTGGGTCTGTGTTGTATCAAATTTATATATACTCCATTTTTCTTGGCCAGAGGAACCCCTTTGCTGCAGTAGTTTTTCTCAAACTGAAATAGTCCATGCATCTCAAAATAAAGGGATTAAGTCATTTTAAGGAAGATTTTCACTTTCAGCTGCTTCTTGGACAGAAACAGCACTGCCAGCAGGAGATGAGATTCCCAATGGGTTCCTGGTGGCCTGGCCTCATTAACCAAGTTGTAAAATACTGTGATGGGGGTCTCCTGCAGAGGCAGTTCTGTTCTGATGGCTAGTTAGTCATTCACCAGGGAGGAGCTGAGGCACCCAGCTTTCTGGCGAGACATCTCAAGAGCTAGGCTGGCAGGTTCATTCTTATTCTTTTGGATCCCTCAGCCAAACTGTTGGAAAAGAGGATAAGTGCATGCTCTCTCTACAAAACTTTTCTTTCTGTGTTTCGACACATCCTTTTAAAAGGATGAGAGTGATACTTTTACATTCTTCAACCAGTACATAGTTAACAGGTTCCTTAGATTATAAAAATAAGTTATTTTAACTTCCATTGCTCTGCATCAGAGCATTATTATTGTTGTTGTTATTATTAATAATTATTGTTATTACTACTACTATTATTATTACTATTGTTTATATTTACACCAACTGAATTCCATTTCAGGAATAAGCACCTGAAGACTAATATGAAGTCAAAAGGTTTCTACTGAACTTTAATGCTACAATATAATTTTTCCCTATTTTGTGACCATCTTGTTCTGATTCTTTATGTAACAAAAACTATCATAGCTTGCTCTTCTCCTGTTGGCAGCTTGCTTATGTAAGTCATAACTTCTCCAGAAGCCCTTAAATAGCCTGGTATAGTTTTCATATGCCTGATCTTTCACCAAAAGTCCTTCTTTTTTACTGTGATCTCTTTAGTCCTGATCAAGCTAAGCAGCAAGACAATTGGGTTCTCCTTTTTCCTACTGGGTAACCTGTACTCCACTTTTGTAGGAACTTGGGTGATCTTTTGGGGTTCTGTCAGGAAGAGGTATTCTTCCACAGTTATTTGGTGCTGGCATGCACTGGGTCACATGGTGATGTCTGCTTGTGTGCATCAGGCAGTACACAGAACTAGTTAAACTGGATGACTCTGTGGGGTTTAGTAGATCAATTGCCATTTTCATTTGGGACAGCACTTGAAATCCTAATGAGAATAACAACACTTGTAATTAGAAGTCTACAAAATCTTCTAAAATAATCACTTAAATTTAAAATGTAAATGTGGCGGTAATTAATTAGTCTATTTAGAATAAAGCTTTCTAATTAACAAATGTAAATTGGGAATTTTCTGTAGATTTCATAAGGACAAAAGTGTTTCTCATGGGAGCTGAAAGGAGACGCGTTTCCATGTGAATGCGTATTAAACCCTGGTGGCTCACACCTCTGCACAAGCCTGTGGCAGTAAGAGGGACTGTCTGTGAGAGGGCCGTATTAACATCAGGGTCATAGAGATTTTCTTAAGACCTGTAATATAAAATCCTACTTTTTTTTTTTTTTAAAAGGAATGTTTTAAACTAAGAGTTATGTTTTTCAAAGCTGAAAAAACGACAGACCTAAAAATTAGTTCCCTGATAGAGGTAGAGCAAAGAACCTGAAATAATACTGTGTTGAACTCTGATCAGAAAGGATGACTGGCCATTACCTCTCTACTGAAGCCAGTGATTGATTATAGAAATACAAATAAAACAAAAAAAAATGCTGGGGAAATTTAAACTTTTGGAATCTGATCTCATTACACATCAGGATTGCACAAAACCTAACATGCCCAAAGTGATTTTGGCACTTAGTGCATACCAGAACCCTGAAATTCTACTTGGAGTTGAATATATATTTCTATTTCTTTTTCAGTTTAATTATATTTAAAACCTTTCATGACATTTCAGAAATGCTGAGTCAGCTATTACCCTGTTTCATTCCAACACAGACAGGAGAACTGACTCTGCAGACTACCAAGGTATATACTACATGGCTGAGAAGTAGGGTAAATTATGTGTAGCTCCATGCTGCCATGGTATTAGGTATTTTCAGACTGCACTAGGTGTCTGCATATGGGCAATGGACTAGTCAGGACAGTCAATGTGTGTCTTCTACATATGGTCAGCTGAACAGCTTTCCAGACTCCTCTGACTGTGACTTGGTCCCAAATGACCACAGTAAGAGCTTAGATACTCATCTCTCGCTGAATACATGCCTTGTAGATACCTAAATGTGTCTAAATATAGACATCAAGATCTGCAGCTGCAACCCAGTGTCTGTGACTGTCCATGAAATAATGTCAACATGAAAAAGATATAAAGCTCAAAATCTCCAAACTGAAATATTTTCCGCCTGCAGTTGTTAGCATCAGTATGAGTGCTTTGTTCCTGCAGCTGTTTATGCTGAAACAATTTTAAAAAAAGAGAAAGAGAGAAGGAGAGAGAGAGGAGGTGCGGGGGGAGAGAGAGAGAGAGAGAGAAGGCCAACTAGAATTTTCCAACTAATATGACAATTATGCACTATATATGATGATAAAGCTATTTTGGTGGAGTTGCCACGTGTCCTTTACTAAATAATTTTCTCTGCTCATTTGAGTTAGGCAGCCAACTGCCTTTCAGACAGCAATGATTCCCAGTTGTTACTGGCTAGAATCAGATTAGAACAGTTCAATAGAGATAATGGTACATTCCCCCTGTTACCCTTAGTTCTGGCATGCCAGTCCACTGATTAATACACACCTTTTAAAGTCGTGTTATCCTAGTGATTCCAGTATGCACATCAGGTAGAAGTCCACTGATTAATACACACCTTTTAAAGTCGTATTATCCTAGTGATTCCAGTATGGTATAATAAACAGATGCACATCAGGTAGGGAGATCAAAAAAGGTAACTGAAAGCATCTTTCATTGAAGAAAATGCATTTAAGTTTGAATATGGAGCTCATTTTAGCTCTCTGAAGCAGATGGAATTTTTTCCTTTTTCTTGTGGAATGGGAGCATACCACGGTATTTCTGATATCATGTTGTGCAACAGTACAGGTTTTTGCCTAGTGACTAAGTGCTATGGTAGGGGTCTTATGTTAATTCTTTAAAAATAAGTCACAACATAGAAAATATTACTCATTTTTAATATTGCTTAATTGGGACTCTGGCAGTATAAGAAATTTAGTTGCTTGAACATATTGGAAGTATGATTGTGGTATGTTTGCAAGCCTCAGAAAGTCCCATGTGAAAAGCAAAGATTAATTGTACAGTATTTACACCTTTTCATTGATAACTAACACCATAAAACTGTACAAATTGCAGTTTGTTTCTTTTTCCCACAATCCCTTTGGCTTTTAAGGGATGTTCCTCAATTAGTTGAACTGTGTTTCCTCTTGCTTGCTAAGCACTTTTGGTCAAACAAGGAATGGCAGAGGTCCACAATTAGATCAAAAGATCAATCCTAATGTACCATTTTCTCCTCACCCTCCTGCTTTAATAAAGTGGCTGCAGTTCTCCAGGGGACAACTCAAAATCCAAGTACTGATATTTCTAAATTAGCTGACTCTGTGACCTTGCTAGTAATTGCGTTAGTTTATCAATGTTCAACACAATTTATTACTCTCCAATATGTACCAAAGCATTTATCTCTCAACACTAACAATATTAAAAATCTAAACTATCTGTTGAGAAACAAAGGACTACTCAATAAGAAAAATGCATAATAAAGTGGAAAACACTACACTGATGGGTAAGGGGATTAATCTAGTAACTAGTCATAAGTGAAATAAAGAAAGAATGTTTATGCTGTATTATATTAGGGCACTTTTTAAATCTCCAAAGAACAGATAATTTAAATAAACCTTTCTTTTTCTTTCGTTCATTCTTTCTTTTTTTTTTTTTTTCTCTTTCTTTTAAAACCAGGAATGAGCTACAGCTTTTATATATCACTGAACATATTACCCAGGCTCCAATGAGAAAAATGAAGACTGATAAAACCTTATCTAAGCATTTAAAAGTCATTTGGACACATTGATCAAAACTCACTCTGAAATTAAACATATTAAATTTAGATGGAGGAAAAAAGGCATTAGGTTGATGGAACCCAATTTTTGTATGAAGCAAACAAATGGCATCATTTCACCAACCTTCTCATCTTGATCACATTGCTATGCATTATTTAAAATACGCACTTGATTTGGGTAGTTAATAAGCTATCTGTAAACTTGGAGTAAATTTGATTGTGGGCAGTGATCTTCTAGTTCCTACAGAAGGGCTATTGATTTGTTTTTACTTCTGTGAGATGTGAGTTTGTGGCATGGTGCCACCAGCCATGAATCAGTATAACTATCTCTGCTCATGGTGAGATAAGAACGATAAAGAGCAGAAATGCATAGAGTATATGTGATCTTTTAAATGATCCCATTTACGCAGAGCTGTCAGCAGCTCAGCAATTCTGTTCGCCAGCAGCAGACATGCATGATTCTGCTGGTTTGGGCATGGAATCTCCTCTCCGTTGGGGGTTTCAACAAAACCCCCAAATCAAATGGAAGAAAACAGGTGTTCTCATTTCTGCTGTAGACAAACATTGATTAAGCCTCCTGAAAACTTGCAAACTTCTGTATTCCTCTTGCAATTGGTCATCTTCATTTACTTATCAAAGTACTTTGTCTTTTTAGGTTTGCTAGGGTTGTGTCTGCATTAGAAGAGGTATGGAACAATAGGAGCAGACCCACCGAGAAAACTGTTGCAAGTGACCACCTTCAACAATGTCCACATTGCCCCATTGTGGGTTGGAGGGTGACTTTGGACTAGCTCTGTTCTCTCCCTGAGGGTTGCCCACCTCAGCTGTCAAAGTGTGTTAGGTGGTTCCTGAAGAACTGCTTGGGGTTCAGCTCCATCTGAAAAGGATGTGGTTCCCTGAGGCCACACCACAGTGTGAACCAAGGCAGCAATTGAAGATGACCAGGGAGTTCATTTCAACAATTTATTCCTGATATGACCTAAACCAGTAACACAGCCAATGAAAACTCATAATAGATGAGTTTTGCTAAATATTAACATGAAATCCTTTGAACCCACTTTGAATGAATATATTGTTAACCACATATCATGTAATCTTTCTAAAGAACAAAGGTTTTGGGTTTTTTATAAACTTTCTAATATTTTCACAGGAAACACAATGTCTGAAGAATGTCTTAAAAGTGGTATTTCATCCATTTCTTTATTACCAGATTGAAGACCAGGTTCTTAGAACAAGAATAATGTTTCTCCATATTCACATGATTGTGTACTTTCCCTTTTCTTCAGGAAATTGCAAGGAGAAAAGTGTTACGAGGAGCAGTGGTGGACGTACACACCAGTTTTGAGTTTCACTGTCAACTCAGATAGATCTGAATCTACTTCTAATCCATTTAGGAAAAAAATATTTTAGTTGTACCAGCAGAGGAGTAATCTATAAAGTGAAATTAAAATCCGCTAACTTTAAGTTTCTAAGATGAGCAGCATGAGCTGAACCCCAGAGATGCTCATTCCCTTTCACAGACTGTAGTCACAGGCTTAGATGACAACGAATAGATTTTAAAAAGTGAGATGAATCCTATAGTACGGGGAAGTGGAAGAACCTTCACGATATGCATAGTTATTCCTACCTCCAGTGTGATGCCTCAGAGATCTTTGTGCACATCAGTTAAAATATATGTTCTTCTTTCCTCATACTATTTTAAAATGGAACTTATTTTGGAGAGTACTGATTTTTTTAATACTCAATACTTTTATGTAAATCCAGTTTGCACAATTCCAAGGTGCTTCAATACATTGTTATACATGTGTGCTAGGAAAAATCCTTATTTTTACTCAGAATCCTTATTTTTACTCAGTATGTATCTTATTTCTGTGACTGAAAATGTTTTCCTAGTCTAGAACTCCACCAGTTCACAGTGTGGCACACAGCCGCCTTCATGCACCCTCTTTTTGTGCTGCATCGTGTTACTCTGGCTTAAGATCAGTTGTTTTTCTCCATTCTGTTGGTCATATTAGGTTACTGTGACTGGATATAATAGGACATGACACATTTGAGACACATGACACATTTGAGAAACACACTGAATGCAAATGTGTTGTGGGGGGTTTTTTGAGATAAAAACCTCGTGCTCTGTTATTTCAGTCTATTATTTACTGGCCTTGCCATACTTATGGATACGGCACCAGGACTCCAGCATGCTAACTCCTACACAGAGAACAAAAGCATATATCCCGCTACATATACCTCCAGTAAAGAATAATGTGTAGGATTCATTACACCAAACTTTAGGCAACCAGACTGAGTTTCTATTCACCTCAATGTCCTTAAACAATTCCTGTCAGAGAGATGAATCATCATCTTCAGAGCACCGTTATGTCCTGGTCTATTTCTTTCTATTAATGATGGGATCAAGTACTCTGGTTTTGTGCAAACACTAGAGAAAACTCTTTATTTACTCTTGAGAAAGGCAGTTCCTTTGTCCTAAGGTGAGCAGCTGATAAAATATCAGCTGAGGTGGTCTTTGAAAAGCAAAGACAAGTCAGGGTACTTTGTGGGTTGCACAGTGTTTGTGTCCTGCTATGTCCTATAAGAACTGTAAGGTTTGAGGGATACCTTCAAGGTCACACCATTGCTTCATGCATCTAATTGGTTTTGATGGTGAAGGAATCACTAGAACGTATGGAAGGACCAGAGTAGTTGATGAGTGACATAGACTGTTTGGGGAAATTGTGAAATCTCCATCTCTGAAATTTTTAACAGCAAGTTAGACTAATGGCTGTCAGGGAGGGATTAAGTACAATTCATCCAGTCCTGCCTTCAGTCATGGCTGTGGGTCTATAAATGCATTGACTCACCATGTTGGATTTCATTCTAGATGTTGCTATATAAAAGCCTGCCTCTTATTAACAGAAAATAAACTGCAGTCTGGGTAATCTAAAGCTCGTCTTGGGGAGTTAGCATCATATTTGTGAAAGAGACTGGAAAAAAAGTAAAGTTATGTGGATGTATGAAAGCAATTTTGTCATTCTGCTTATGCAGAAAGTGAAGCTGGTGGTGTAGGAGATTTATGTTGCTAAACCCTTCCCCAAAGTTCCAATAACACAGACTGGTTTGTGTTACCCTGCTGAGAGCCAGCTGCCTCTGGAGCCAAGATGAACGTCCTCAGCACACAATGGTTTTCCTTGGATATTCTTCAGACTTGTGTGGTGTCCATATAACCCTCAGTTACACAAATATCTTGTTTCTGTGGGGTGGCGGTTCCCTGGGACTGTGGTGGCTTATGAGACCATGTGGGATGTCCAGGATTGCAGTCTCTGTTGGGATAATGCTGGAGGACTGTGTGGGGAGAAATAAGCCAAGCCTGGTGCATACTGACTCTTGGGAGCACTCCCTGGGGTCAGCTATCCACCAGACTGTCAATAGATTTTCTCTTGGAGAGAGCTAGGTGGAGGTGTCCACAACAGAGCCAGGGAACAAGTTAACAGTTAAGTAGTGTGGCCAGAGACCCACTGCCCGAGGTCACTTCATGGTCCTCTATTATTGGCAGTAGATGCATACCCAGGGAATATTTCAAGGCTCCACATAATAGTGCCAGCTTCTGACAGTCCACGTTCCTGATCCTTATCCTCCTGCTGGCACGTCTTTGATCAGCAAAGGAAGTAATCTCCACATCTATAACAAAAACAAACCAAAACTCAACCCCACAACGGAAAACTGTACCCTGTCTTAATTTGGTTATTATCAATGTTACCTCACCTCAAAGCTAAAATCTGAAAGGAAAACATAAGGTTATTCCTGAAGGCTAACAGTAGCCTATGGCTGCTCCTCCACTCTCCTCCATTTTGGAATCCATGCAGAGCAACAGGTCTCTCTGAAGGCAATACAGACATGAAATTCAGACATTCTTGTGTCCCTCCTTCATCTTCTCCCCTCCACTGCACACAGCTGGAAAAGGTCCGTTTATCCCTAGCTGACATTGGAGAAGAACGATTATGTTCATTGTGTCCCCAGTCAGCATTTCAGCCATCAATCAATAGATTTTGGGGTATTATGTACAGTGAATCACTTCTTAATCACAGATGCTACTTCTGTAGCATCCCTCTGGTTCTTGTCTGCAAGAATCATAGAGTTTCTCTCATTATCGTCCACTCATGTCAGATCTACTGGATGTGGCTCACTGAGACCTAAATGTATTTCAGATGTTACAGGTGGAATTGCTGAGAAGGTGTAATGAGAGCATGACTCTGCTTCTATGGAAGTCAGTAATAGTTTCACCGTTGACTTCACTTGAAAGAGAGCTCAAGCCAAAGCTCAGCACTTTTGAAAACCATACCCTACATGTTTAAATTACTCCACTTTTTCTTCATGAACTTGATTTTCATAACAGTTTTTCTTCTACCTCTGGGAAGACACTATCTACTATTTTCATGAAACATTATAACAAAACAATTTAAAAAATAATGATGCCTGTGTCCTTTTATCACCACTTCAATCTATAAATGATTTCTGCTTTCGCTTGAAATCTGTACTGTCTCATAACGTTATGTCTTGTCATTGGTTTATTTCCTTGCTTCCCTGAGTGTATAAAGATATATATTAATATAATGAACTTCATACTTTGGAGTGCTTACTACTGAGCTATTTGAAAATCAAACCAATATACAGTCATAATGAATTGAATATTTAAGAAAAATGCTTCATACACTAAAATACTAGTGTTGCAGGATTCATTCACACAGCTTGTAGCATCACATTAAAAGCAAGAAGACACACAGCATTCATTTTCTTCTGATGTAAATAGGAGCACAATAATGCCATGTTAGTGGCATTAGTGACTAAATTAATACAGTCTGAAAGCAGTGCTACTTTTTGTGTTAACTGATAAATAGCTAAACATAGTTCAGGTACATTCGCAGTACTTCCATTCCACAGAAAGTGTTGTCATAGCCTTTAAGTTTGCCTTATGGGTCTCCTGAGAGTCAGTAAGAACAGCCTGAATGCAGCCCGAGCCAAATGGCCTGGGAAATTTGTCTGAAATCTGTGGTGCTGTCTGTTGGCTAAATTGTAGAAAGAGACTGAAATAGCTGAGATCATGCTCATGGGCTTCTCTCCTCTTCACAGCCCCAGCAGCTCATGTCCCCTGGTTAAACTGTTAAATTTCAGATAAGGCTTTTGATGCAGAGGTTACAGCTGTTGCTATTTAACAAAAGCAATTGGATTAATTACTTAATATACTTGATTCTTAATACATTACTTAGCACATTGTAAGTGAATAGCTCACCACAGCTGAACTCATCTGAAGTCTGGGTGGTGAAACAAGGGCAGGAGAAGGACCAGAAGGTCTTTGATGTGTGTTGGGGATGATGTGCTCTCATTCAGGCTCAGCATGCCTGCAGGACTCAACCTTCTGTGCTGTGCCGATGCCTTGCATCTGGCACCTTAGTGACACACAATATATATATTTCAGTGAATTGGAAGAGATGAGCTGAATGACCCAATGTCAAACTTACCTGTTATCAGCTCAAAGTCACTGTGACAGATGGAAGAGTGCAGCTTGAGCAGAGAGACAACATTGCCTTGTCCCAGGTAGGAAGAGAGACTCAGGTCTAATGAATGGAAATCACTGAGGTCTATGGACAGGTACAAACTAAGGGGGAAATGGTATAGGATATGGCAGACTGTCTCTTAAACAGAATTAAGCAACATTCCCCCTCCTTGAAATGGAGGATTGATTGATTTGAGAGGATTCATGGGCTCTAGGGCTTCACTATATCCCAAGAGCAAGCCCTGAGATACACACACGTGAAAGTAAAAGGAAGATGAAAAGGCCCGAGATGCTAAGGGTGCTGGCTGAAAATCCATTTATATAGTCGGTTCTACCTCCTTGTCCAGTTCAACTGTTATTTTCTAGATCCTGCTTTTAAAGCAGCCTTCATGTAGGAGATTCACATTTTTTTAAAATATAAATTTCACTGCTGGTTCAAACACCCAACTGCAGGATCTGTCATCTACTTCCTAGTCCAGTGAACCTATACATATATATAAAATATGAGGTAGGTCAATTTGAAGAGGTGAAATTGAGAAAAAATATCTGAAAATATGCCATACTGGTGCATAGGATGCTCCCTTAGAGAGTAGAGGGAATTTGGATTAAAATTACTGTATGTGATCAGAGGAAGAATATGGACTTGACCGTCCCTGAACTGCAGAATAGGATAGCATCATTTCACCTAGGTTTTCTTAGAAAAATGACCAATTTGGTGCCTCAGCCAAATTGAAAGCTCAGGATTATAAATAAGGAATAGAAATAGATCTCTCTCTTCACCTTAGAATTAAGCATGAATTTTTCAGCACTGATGCATCCTTCTCTTCAGAATTTCTTTTTGACTATTTTAGTCCTCTCCCTTTTTCATGAACAATGTTCTTCATATTTCCCCCTAAACTCTTTGTATTTGGAGCAGAGCAGTCCAAAGGAGTAGCGCAAATATCAACAGGTGTAAATGCCGATAGGTGCCTATATGTCAGCGTTAACCCCTACATTATTATAACTTTTCAGATGGAGAATGGGATTCAAGAAAACTTCTAGCAACCAAAATGCAGTCTGGGCAAATCTCAGGAACTCTAGGAGGAATCTCTGTTCAGAAGAACAAAACCTCACACATCACTGTGGTGAGCAAACTTTGTAAGTTGTCACTAAACAAGAGATTTCAAATGGAGTTATCACTTCTTTTTTCTTCCTAAATGTTCTGTCTGAGTCACTATGCAACAGGTTGCAGAAAGGCTGGAAACTCCTGATTTTTCCTACGGCAATAAGAGTTGTGCTCTGGGCCTATCCAACACTCAAATGCCAAACCCACAACAAAAAAAAATGAAATCCAGTATTTGTGCACCTCTGACTGGACCCTGCTTCTCCTGTCAGGAGAAATTTGGACCTAAAGTGTTTTGTTTCATCAGTTTTCTCTCTCTGAAATGGAAGCATGACTGAGGCCTTCTTCTTATAAGGACATTGTGAGATGGCATTAATTAACATTTGATCACCACAGTGATGGAAAAGCTGATGACAATGACAGTTCTGTCTTTAGAAAAGTGTTAGAAGCAAGTTTTTAAACGCAGTTTCACCCCTTACTTTCAGCAGAGTTCAATATCCTTAACATGCCTCCATTTACTGCACTGTGCTATTGCAGGGTCTTACAAGCAGTTGCTGTGCTCCACTCAAGCAGGGGTGGCAATTTGGCACCACTGAGTTACCTCAGAGAAGCACTGTAGGTTCTAATTACTTTGTTTGCTCTTGTGTTTTGACACCACCAGGTGAGAGGTATTGCTGGTGTACATAGTGTAGTTGTCATTAAATACAGCCCAGCTGAATGTTTGATGAAGTGTGGGGTGGTAGCTGAAGAAAAGATGAAGCAAACTAAGCGCGCGGAGTCAGACCTTTAAAAACAATCTTGATGTAAATGAGGAGAGGCTTTGTTAGTAGATCAGCAGATTGCAAAACTGTTCAATCCCCAAACAGTTCGCAATGAAAGCATTTCATGCTATGCTACTGAAGCACAATAATTTTTGTCCTATGGTTTTATTGCTAAAGCTGTGATATTATGTGTGTATATGCATACCCATACAGGCAAACCTTGTGTGATGAGATTAATAGAAACAACAATATGCTTTCAACGCCATGCAGCTGGCAAAAAATGAGGATAGTATCTAGAAACGCATTAGGTCTACCAAAATAGATTAATTTTTGGAGCATTTATTGTTATTATTATTATTATTGTTATTATTTTTATTTCTAAGCCTTACTAGACTTCATTCTTCCAGATAAAAACATGCATATCAGCTTTGCAGTTTGATTGCCTTATGGGCATAAAGCTTTGCATATTTACTGCCCATGAATCATACAAGTATGTGAAATCCAGTGAAGATTCAATTTTTCCTGCTAGATGCACCTCTAGCCGTTTAATTAAAATATGTATTATTAATAAAACTAGATTTAAGTCATATTTTTTACAGATATGACTGAAACATTAAGGGAAAATTGTTTCATACTTTCATAGTAATTTGCTTTTAACGTTTTGTGCCTTAATCAAGGTAATCCTAGGATAAGGTTTGTAGTGCTTGTGATCTCATGATGTTTAAGTTACTAAAAACAGATTTAAGAGTGTTCCAAGACAAAGTCACATTTACTAATGAAATTAGCTCCAAATTTTTGCTGCAGATGGAAATCCTACATAACAGCAAAATGCAATGAAACGTACCTATTTAGAAAACTGCGCTTAGTGCACAGATTGCAGCCTATTATATCCATCTTCGCTAAATATGTGTCAGGTTATTGTTTTATTCCAGCCATTGTGAAGCCTTTAGATGACACAGTTGCTTTGTTCACCAAACTTATCTTCCATTTCATGGCAAATTTCCCCAGTTCTCCTGTAATATATTGTACGTAGTAATACTGATACCTGTGGTGCAACTAATTTACACAGACCTGTTGGTGAAGGATCAGTAATACTCTCTGCTTCGTCTTATTCTGCCTACCATTTAATTCTGCATACGTGTGGCTGTTTGTACACTGGAGTTTTTGTCTGCAACAAGCTTATTAATTACTTTTAAGGAAGACTTTAATTTTTAATTTTGACTCCCAAGTTATATTATAAGCATAATGGAAGTGTGAACAGTGGGAATTTGAGAGGATATCTTCCCTGAGAAGGGTGTAAAATGTAGTTAAAGCATATCACTCAATTGTGATAAAAAATTTCAGATATGAAAATCTTAAGTATATTTGCCAATCAGAGAAGCAGCAGTGATTAAGTGAATAAGAGAAATAATTTATAAATTTTACGTTCAGTTAACTCTTGTTTTGGTCTGTGAGGGATCACTGTATTTCTCTGCACTAGTCTGTTGGAATCTGTGGTTTATTATTTCATCACTTATTACTGAAATTAGTACACACCAGTAAGTTTCCTTATAGGTGTGCATAACACTTTTATAGTTGAGGAAAAACACAGGGAAATCTGTGAGAGGTTTTCCAAGAGGAAACCACAGCTCTGTCTTGAGAACAACCTCCAGAAAACTTCGGAAAAATACAGGACAGAAGATTCCAATTTTATGGCAATTTAGCACCAAATTTTAATTTTACCTGGAAAACAAAAGTAAATGTTTTCAGCAAAAATACAGCCAATTGTTAGAAGTCAAGTACAGGAAAATAATTTGTATTCTAAAGTATGCATTTGCCACACAGTTACATCTGCATATAGAAAGTGCACCTTATACTTCTCATATGCTAATGTGTTGCTGATTTTTATAATTATTCTCTTTACTATGACCATTTAAAGAGTAATTGGACAATATGGGATATACCAAATAAAAATAAAATATATTAGTATAAGCAATAAAAATGGTTTAAAAAATCTGGAATCATTCTTTTTTTATTAAAAGCACAAGGTTTGCTGAAATATCCACTTAGTACAAACCAGAACAACAGGACACATATATTTTCTTTTTGTTTGCCTACTTGGTTTTTGAACCTCCAAATTTCTCATATTCAAACTTTTCTATACACATGTATAATTAGCAGAACATTTATGTTAGAAAAGAAAAATCAAGATTCCCATCTAATGACTTCTGAAACGGGGGCTTTAAGAGCAACTGTCATGAAAATGATAATAACATTTTAAGAATAACAGTGCTGGCCTGACTGCCAGATCTCTGCTCAAATACTTATTTCCATAAATGAAAAGGGAGTATGCACTTTCTATATGGATAAAATATTATAAAATTACAGGTACAACAAAGACAAATATATTCCAGAGTATCAATTTGATTTGTTAGTGGCAAATTGTTCTTTGTTGTGGGGAGTCACACAGTAAAAAAGCAAGACATAGCCTTAGAAATTTAAAACTGTGGTGCAAATTAATCAGAATCAGAAATGCTATTATAATGATACATAACTGCTATATAGCTGTATAACTGTGTACACTGTTATCTTAACATTACCAAAATATATTTAACATATTTTGTAAAAAAAAAAAAAAATGTTTCCTCAACTGAATTGTTTATAATAATATAGAGAGAATCTGTCACATTTGCATAATATAATATATAAATACCATGCCCACTACATAAATATCATAAATAATATTCTGAAATACATATTCTAAAATATATATTTTAAATTCAGAAGACATTTATTTTGTCATATTTGTACCTGTCTTTTCTGTGTTTCTGTGTTTGAATGATTAAGTTAATCTTTCATGAGTGCTAAAGGATGGTGAAAATTAAACCTGCGTGTATAACACCTTTTGGGAAAATTTAAAATAAATCTTTCATAAACATTCATTTTAGAAATTTGTTCTCATACAATTTTGCGAAGCAAAACTCTTGTTCCATTTTTACTTCTAATGGCAGAAAATGGACTTATTTGTTTAGAGTACAGAAATGACATATTCCTCGTTCACCAATTCCCCCTAAAAGATCCACATTACTATTTTAGTCGTAGTACATAAATTCAAAATTGGGTCAACTCACAAATATTTGTGATATGCTTGAGGACATTGGTTAAACAAACAAATAAAAAAAGTTAAATTCATTATATACATTGTTTTGTAATGTATTATTCAGCCAAGCTTACTTTGTACCTGATTTGTCATTGTTTGAATCGATGTAGGAACTTCAGACCTTTGCTGCAAAACAGTAATAATGCTATTTTAAATGCAGCCTTGAAAATACAAAGGAGTAAGAGAGAAATCCTTGACATCAAAAAGAAATGATGCCACTGCAGTCACACTTATCAGGCAATGATTTTCCTTTTCAATTGATTTCTGCACTGATTTAGAAGAGGTGTCATATTTCAGGTGTCCCTACAGTTCACATTTTTCATTGTCAAATATATGCAAGATTTTTATCTCTTATATCAAGACTTGTCCCTAGCAGTAGAACTTAAAATGCAATGCTATTTTACTAAATATGAATAAGACACAATTATTAAGCCAAACTACTGTTGATAATTTCATGCATTGACTTTGCCTACTGACTAAGTTCCAGATTTTGGAAATTCTTTCATTTCAGCACTGCTACTTTACAATAGATCTGATTGCTACACTTCGGTTGTTCGGCACAAGTATGGTAAGTAAAGATCAGATCCTACTTATCTGTATCATTCGGTGTTCTGTTATCTGGAACATTAGACAGAACAAATGAACTTTTAAAATGTCCAGTGTTCTGATTAAAGCTATGGGCAACATATATTTCACCTTTAATATGACTGTCAGATTACCAAATCTGTTTAATTCTTGCTGGTTTCCCCAGTAATATTACCCCAGTACTATTGTAAAGGAAAATCACGTTTGATGTTTAATTTATGTTTCTACACTGTTTAACCTAGCTACATGGGAAAGTGTTATTAGGTGTCTACCACAGCAAACAATAACTGAAAATGCTAAAATGACAAAGATATATGTGGTGAATAATGACCACTCCTTCTCCAAATGTTATTTATTCTTTAATATCTGCTAATACCTGAAATAGAAAGTGAGCAACAGTTGGACAGGCAAGCAGACAGACAGCAAGTACAACTTGTGTGGGTTTCATCTCACCAACTGCAGATGTCTACATCTGAATACACCTTCCTAGAGCTGCTGGAAAGAAAAAAAGCACTTCCAGGATGAGATTAATTTCATCCTAAAGCAGACACATAGCTTAGGTCAGATAGACAATGCCCTAGGCTAAGTTATTTAGACACTTCTTTGTAGACATCTACACAGTACACTTCCACATAGTAGACATCCAAAGCCAGAGGGAAATTATATCCTCCCTTCCATCCATATGGGATGATAAAATCTTTATTTCATTCAATGTTTTTAAGCATCTTCTTTTACTCTGAAAAAGGGAAAATCAGTCAGTTTCTCTCACCACAGTCATTCACCCCTGGAAAAGCAAGAAAGTGCAGCTGCATAGAAAATCTTTGCTGGGACTGAGAAAAGTCCACTGTCTTACGAAGGAGGAGTGGATATCTCCTGTGTTTTGGTTTTGCTGCAATAGTCCCTGTAGTTCATTTCTCTTTAAGCAGTGCACTGTGTAGAGGACAGGCTGCACTGCTAAGTCGGCTGGTCAGGGGGATTATACTGTAGGTCACGGGAGTAAAGCGATATTGGTTATTCACGTTTAGCAAGTGGAAGGCATTTTCCTGTTGCTAAAGAGGTGTCCGCTGGCTTTACTGATCACACAATGGTGTTGGCAATGAGTGTACAAATCAATACACACACTATTCCTCCTCATACAGTAATTTTTATTGCACTGCTGGTGTTTTTGACCTCTGGGAGTGAAATCAATGTTTTTGTTGGGCCCACGGGGCAAGCATATTTGTGAAGTGCACTGCGGGAACAGCTTTGTTCTCTAACAGAACATACTTTTGGTAAAATCAAAGAGTCTCCACTCCAAACATCCAAACATAAAAGGAAACAAGTTGTTCCATCAATAGTGGAACTAATGAATGTTTTCCTTTGGATTGTTTTCTGTGTACCCCATACCTTACTACTACAATAGTCTTCCATCCAGGTGACACTCTCAGAGTAACACTTTATCTATGCCTCATACCATGGCAGCTCTGGAGTGGTCTCAGTCACTCACCGTGCCCAGCTCCCTCACCGAGGTACTCTGAATTGTCTCATAATCTCTGCTGCAGAGCAGAAGATGGCATCCCTCCGCTGTTTGTATGGAGTGTACACTCATGCTTGTTCACTGACCAAAAAACAAGGTACATGTGGCTTTGCCTGTTCCTCTGTGGGAGGATTCCTCCATTATTTCTACCTCTCCTTTCCCACTGCATGAAAAACAACATATTCTTTGCGTGATTTTACATATTTGGGCTTTGATTTGAATGTCAGCGGCCAACTGAAGGATAAATTTTAGATTAATATATAGCAGAGAGTCCTCCTAGGAAAACGGACAGGGCAGTGGGACAGAACTGTGTTGGCTAGTTGTCTTGTTACCACCTTTCCATCTTTTCTTGCCATTCCTTCTGCAGAACTCATTTGGCACCTATTTCTTCCCAGTCATTGACTCACGTGGAACAACTTTCCACAGGCTGACAGACCATACAAGGTTTTAGTCTTAAGACACTGAGTACAGCTGTTTCAAGAACTACTCAATAGAGCTATATTTATTTTTATTTAGGCTGTAGGGTCATGGAAGCACCATGAAGCGAAGCATTCTCATTAATGGGATTCATCTGACCAGAGGTAGATATCTACTGCAGAGGTATGTGCATACCAGAGAATGACTGTAGGCTTCCCATATGTGGAAATAAATCAGTGTAGTTAATTTTATTCTGATGCCAACATCAAAACTCACCTGATGTATAAAGGCCTGAAAGAACCTTTTTTATACTACTGACTCTGAAGAGCCACTAAGATCACTTAGAAATGTAGGTGGCATTTATTCAATCCTGAATGCCTCCAATTCTTGGATAGGCAGCCTAAACTGAGCCTGAGCTCAGTCCTTATATGTCTCATTCATCTTTGTAGCAGGTTACACTGGGGAACTCTTAGGAAGAAACCCCAGCCATTTTTCCTGACTAGTGTTGGCCAGGGACCGTCTCTGACCTTGAAATCACTCCTGAGAAGCAGAATCGCACAATCACACAATCATCTAGGTTGGAAGGGAGTTCGGGAGAACATCTAGTCCAACCACCCTGGCTCAAGCAGGGTCACCAAGTGACTTAGGACTGTGTCCAGTCAGGCTGTGAGTATCTCTACAGACGGAGATTCTACAAAATCTTTGGGTAACTTGTGCCAGTGTTTGACTGTCCTCACAACAAGAACTGTTTTCTTGTGTTCAGAAGCAGTACCTGTGCTATAGTTCTGTCTGGCAAATGAATCTAAGAAAACCAGTTCTAATTCATAGGCATTAAAGGCTTCGTGAGTGAATTTAGATCTATAATAATGGAGATTAATATACATATATAAATATATACATTTAAACATATTCTATCTGAAATGGATATGAATAAACATACATCTAATATCTACTGCTTTAGAATGTTGTTTTTTATATATAGTATCTTAGAAAATCACACCCTACTTTAAATCTCAATGACGAATGCTTAGTTTAGCTTAAATCAAACCCAGCCCTTCCTGCATTTCTCTGAATGTTATTAAAATGTACATAAAATATTTCCTATTGATAAACTGGATCCAGTATGACTAAGTATTTAGGACTTAAGGTACCATGGAGAATGAGTAGTTGATAACTGAGCTGACACTGTGTCCAGAATATGATATTGCAAATGAAGGTCACTAGGAGCTCTGTTTCAAATCTGTGCAAATCATCATGTAGCAATGTACTGTGATGAACCACTCAGTTCTGACTGTCACATAGTTCCCTGTATTTAACAGAATTATGTCTTCCATTTTGATCCTGATCCTTTTTTGATCCCTTTCTTTGGAGCTTGGGAGTCTGTGTTTGGAGTATGGGTATTGCTTGACAGAGAGAAGCAAAAGTTGCATCAAAGGACATTTCAGTTACTTACAAGGAAGGAATTTTTCACTATGAGGTTGTGTAATCTCCATCCTTGGAGATACTCAAAACTTGCCTGGAAAAGAGCCGTGAGAAACTTGCTGTAACTTTAAAGCTGGACTTGCTCTGAGAGAAGGGCTGGACCAGATAACCTGTAGTGGCACTTTAAACATAAATTATTCTATGAACTTATATGGGGAAAGGAAGGAATTAGCGAAAACATCCTGCTTCAAATGCTTTCCATCTCCTTCCTTTACAAAGGCGGCTGTTTCCAGTGCAACTGGGCAGGTGAAGGGCTTCATGCAACAGGAATGTTGGAGGTATTGCCAGGTATGGCAGAGCTTTTGCCCTCTAACAGGGCCATAGGAGCCCCAACAAAGAGATCAGTAGCTTATGTTAGTGCTGGCTTCCAGGTTAAGCCTATGCAGATGCTATTGACAGTACCCTGGCAGCCCCCTGGCCCTTTGCAAGCCTAATGATTTACAGCAACAAATTCAGCTGTGAATTTTATCAGCTATTGTAGCAAATAACTTTGCTACAAGAAACCTCCAACCACCTAAGAAAGACTGTATAAATCAGTGGAGAATACAGAAATAGAGACGCATATGTATTTAATTAGGTATCTATACCAACTGAAGACCACCAAAGGCAACTACCAACTGGAGCCCACACAGATGAGTGGACATCTTTCCAAGTGGACTGATGTTAGATAAAATCCTTGCTTGGTCATATGGGAGAAAAAATTGTACTGAGCTGAAGTTTCTATCTTGCAACAATTCTTTAAAATCAAGAAAGGAAAAAACCCACTCATTAAAAGAGATGACAACTAAAGCATTTGAACTGAAGACTGTCTTCACAGACCTGGTAGAAGATTGTAGGACGGTTTAGTAATTTCTGATTAGTTTTACAAGAAAACTAATCTGGTCAAAATGATCAGGGAGAAATAGGTACTCTCTATGTCCTTGTGTCTCTGTTGCAGCATGCAGCATAGATCATGTTAGCTGTAGAACATGTGCTAACGTAATACCTGGAGACAAATTTTAATTCAGTTGAGGACTAGAAACAAAGAAAGCAATTGTAATCTGAGAATATTTTTTTGAAGTGGAAATACAAACAAGATGCAGACATCTGTTTATCATTGGTTTGATGGTTCAGTTTGCTGCTGAAGAGAATGAGGAGGCATTGACAGAAGTCCCTGAGACAAAGAAACTTACATTGTCATTGATTCCATGTGGTGGTGAAGAAAAACAGATGTGCAGTCATCTAAGTATGAGAGAAACAGTTCTGCAACTCCAAAAAGAAAGAAAAAAGCAGTAGTTCCAAGACTTTAGGTTTACATTCAGAGGCTGGAAAAAACATGGTTCATTAGCATGTGATTTTAATAGGTTTCTTCAATAGTACAAAGAGCCAGGTGTACCTCCTTCCTAAGGAATTCTCTTTGTTCTCTAGGTCCTGAGCATCCTGCCACAGTTTCTGGACTGCATGTTCTTTATGTGGCCACAATTTACAATTTCCAGGAGTAAATTGTTCCAAAGACATGCCCAGCCTTCTTCTATACTCCAGTAATCTGCAATAGATGCAGGTTTAAATCTATTACTCACTGCAAACATTGCAGCAGCCACACATTAATGTTACTTCTGGAGCCATAAAAGCCTTTACTTTTCATTATATTTGGTCGTGTCTCACATTTGTTGGGTTTTGATTTCCCCATTATAGCTAAGTATTACTCAAAATTTAATTTACTTTGCAATTTTTTTTTTTAGAATAACTACAGTAGAAGTTCCTATCCTGTTAGAAGTGTTGATATGCAGAATTGATAACTATAAGGGTCATCTGCTCTCTTGAGGTCACTAGAGCCTCTAAACAAAAAGATTAGGGGTTCAATTCTGCAAAATCTTTGTAATTACTCATTCCCAGAGCATTTTGTATTCATCACAGGAATATTTAAAGAATTCCCTGCTGAATAAACCCTTATACCCAGTTATGCCACTGGATATAGCACTGCTCTGCAGTCCAGACAAGGATTCACACTTTCAAGGATAATGAATTTCCTCCCAGAAGATTTCATGGACAACTGAACATTGAACATATGGACATTCCAACATTTTGGTCTTCCTCTGTTTTCTCCCCATTAGGAGGCATAAACACAAAAAAGCATAAAGAAATTAAAGTGCTTTTCAAAGAGGAATGCTGAAAACTGAAAGGGTACACTGCTGCAGTGGAAATACATTAGGTTAGTACCTTTTTTAGATTCCTCATAGCAACAGCTGGAGAGCTTTTAAAATAAACAAATAGAAAGTGTTTTAAAAAGAGGATCTTAACTATCAAATCATCAGTTTGTTATCACAGAATGGCAAATCCCAATAGCAAATGCCCAGCTTTATATTTCTTTAATAGTTGGAAGTACTGCAAAGCCTGAATTGGGTCAAACTGCTTTTAACCTGGCCAAAAAAAATCTAAGGATGGGATTGTTCAATTCTATCAATTCTTCATTTCCTATTACCAGAAATCCTGTTTAGGGGTTTCAATATATGAAAGGTAAAAAGATCACAAGGCAGCAGAGAAGCAGGTAAATATTGACAGATCCAAAGCACATACCAGTGTCCTACTGAGAGTTAAACCAACTGCCTGTGCTGCTCGGGGACTGATTCAATCCTATGGATGGGAGCTGCCAGGGTAAAACTTTTGCCTTTTTCTCATTTTTGCTGTATAAATGTGTTCCTTCTATTAGATTTCTTTATCCCTTTTAGCCTTTCTAAATGACAATTAAGTCTGCCTACCCTATCAATAGCAGGTAATTTATTTGTTTCTACAGCTGAGCCTGACCTTCATTGATTTTATTGGAGTAATTTGCTGGAAATGATTTTTTAATGTTAGATTTATTACAGAGGCACTTCATTGTCCGATAAATGAAGTAAATTGTATTTTAAAAGTAGCAAAATGAAAGAACCACTGAAATTTGAATGAGTTTTTTACAAATGTATTAGCTCACAAGGTCCCTTATGCATCTCTTCTGTGGACCCCAGTTTGCAAATAAAAGGTTTTATTCTGGTCTTGTGTGTGCTGGCTTCCCAAAAGCATAAGCCCAAACTGCACAGAAACAGACCTGAACGCTGGGAGCAGAGGAGCTGCAAGGTCACTGGGCATCCACAGGGAGGGACTCTGCCCTCCCCACTCATCTCAGCTTGTACTGTGTGCATCCTCGTCCAGTTCAACGGGGCTGATACTTGGTCCAAAGAAAGGTACTGAAGAGGAGCCTTTTAATTTGTTGATGTATTTCTCCTTTTATTGCCTGCCTTCCTCAGTTTTCAAACCTCTTGCTCTGTTTTAACCAGACGCAGCTGGCAGTAGGATCTATGACTTGCTCACCTTTTAGATCTGCTTCTTGTAGTGGTTCAATTGCTCTGCGTAAAGACACTGCAAACTGTCCTGGAGAACAGTAAATCACGAATTGCCACCTCTACCTTCCAGTGTAGTTAAAAGTCAGGTTCTTAGCTGAGTATGACAGAGACATAAGTTTCCATTGTATTTAGATTTTAAAAAAAGGATTTGCTATGCTGTGTGCACTTCATCTTTCAGGTGGTAGTGTGCACACAAAATGTTGTCACGCTATGCTGTACCAAGGAAAGTTCATTTTCCAGAGCTTCCTCTGAGGCACTGCGTCTCTGTGCTTGTCTCAGTGAAGGGCTCTGCCTTCAAGACATGATCGCAGCCCTGCAGGACAGACAGTGATGCTGAGCAGTATTGGCATATCCTGCAGTCCTGCGTACTACAGCCCTCCTGCTGCCATCATTGCATTGTGGAACTAACATTGGACATTTGCTGCCACCGTGGTGTTCATGCCACTTGAGTAAAACTGGTGTGCACACAGCTTTTTTCTGCCTTGTCTATTTACATTGCAAGCTCTCCAGCACATGGATTACCTGCTACTCTGTATCTGTGCGGTGCTTAGAACACTGGAAGGACTTCGAAAGTGAAGGGACACCTTTTGCTTTTTTGTGCGTGCACTACCGTAATATATGGTTAATAATAAAACAGCAATAATAATAACAATAATAATAATATAGTAAGAACAACTGCAATTATAATGGCTTGTGTGAACAAGAAAGGTGTCCCTTTGCTAAATTTACCAATTTTTGTTTGTTTGTAAGTTCAGTTTACATTTTTCAGGGCAGATGACAAAAGTTAGACCTTGTAAAAGCTATATTTAGACACCTAAATAAAAATACTATGACTATCAAAGTCACCTTTCATGTTGTTAAGAAAACCCATTGTTCAGATGCCATTTAGTCAGACAGGATCCTCACTGCTCTAACCACTATTTTTTCTATAATGGTCAAAGATGCCATGAACA
>NW_009259795.1:1262396-1320587 GCF_000687185.1 Egretta garzetta | reverse complement strand
CCTTCTTGGTTCAGCCGCCTCCCAAGCCAGTGTAATTCCCCTCCAACAGGAAACTCACACCCAAGTGTTTTGCAGAAAGAAATTGAATCTGAATGGGTTGTACCTGAGGGAAATGCCAGCGCTAGTGAGAGATGGTGTTTCTCTGTGCTTCTACAAAGGACCGTATGAAAAATTAAATCTCGGGTTTCATTGGAGAGTAAGGGATTCAAAGCTCTACTGTTCTCTATCCAAACAAGGACTGTGGAGCAGCATCCCAACTGAATGCATTAACCACTGGAGTCTCAAACCTGTTCCTAATCTAGGAAAGGAAAAACGATTGGGTTTTTGGGTGTCTTGGTGCTCTGGACATGCATGCCCCTGACCTGTCAGTTTAAGTAACTGATCTCTACATGCTCCTTTGCACAGGGTAGAGTGGACATCTTTCTGCTCATTTCTCTTCTGAGGATCCTTGATGTGAATACCTAACTGTCCACATGTTTCCTACCTGGCTGCCTGATCCACAAAACTCAACTTATTTCCAACAGTCTGGTCCTGCCGGTCTACTGATGTATCTAGAAGCAATGTGCGCTCAGTACTTTTGAAAATAAAGCGACTATAATGTCAAATCTGACTTTAGCCTAACTTTTAGCATCTATATGAATATTTTTAGGTTTTGTGTGTATTCATAGTCAATTCATACAAAAAAAGCCCATATGAGAAGTAACTGTGCAATCAAAAAAAAAAAAACATATGAGAAGTAACTGTGCAATAGAGAGTCCCTTTTGCTATTTAAATAGTATTCAAAGCAACTTCCACAAAATGTATGGCAGTGTCTCGCTGTATTTCATATTGCATATTTTCTGAAGTTCACACCGAGTGAAGCAAAACTTAAAAATATAAAACCGTGAAAAGACTTGAATACAAAACCTAGAGTGCTTTCTTTTTAAATTTCCTCGCTTGTTTCCTGTCTCTGTTTCTGCCACCATTATTGATATAAGGAATCCATCAACATATTTTTATGGATGATTAAGAAAGGCTGACCTTTCCTTTGCAGGTACAAATAGGTAGTTCTTCAGAGGCTGTAAATGAATGACAAGATAATTCTATCCATTTAATATTGAAGTGATGTTGATGGTATCATTCTTCTCATGTTTGAAACGGGAA
The DNA here is from genome assembly GCF_000687185.1 of Egretta garzetta. Lineage (NCBI taxonomy): Eukaryota > Metazoa > Chordata > Aves > Pelecaniformes > Ardeidae > Egretta > Egretta garzetta. Next base: position 1,319,444 of record NW_009259795.1, on the reverse strand, counting down.
AGTATAGAGACCTTTCTCCCTCACACTGTTCTGTTTTATGTGATGGATTTTCTCTCTGACTAATCGCTGTCACATTAACCTGCACTATTTCATCCTTCAGAGCTGTCAAGATAATGACGATAATCGAAGTGGCTCATTGTAGGTAAAGGAAATTATATGAGCAAAGTAATATCATAAAACAGTGTTTAAATATTTTAATTTCATTTGTCAGGGCTGCCCCAACACTTCATTACACATATAACCATCTCTCATCAGTGGAATTAGTGCATTATTCATTACTGTTAATTATTTTCACATAATGGCTGCCCTGATATATTTAACCTCCACATTATATCTCAGATAATGGGCCTGTAAAATTGAATTGTGTGAAGAGCGGAGTTCTAAAGCTCATTTGCAGAACATCAAAGAACAAAGAAGAGGAAAAGAATTCTAAATGGGACATTTCACCCAGCTGGGGCCAAACATTTGTTTCTGTCTGATTTGCATACAGAAAATAGGTGGTTCAGAAGTGGTTTAACATTGTACATGCCCGTCTGCTCCTATTACACAGCCAATTAGGATTTGTTAATGTCCTGAGTGTTTGAGACAACTTACTAGCCAATCTATCCTCTGAATGGCAGTGAGCTGGAAAGTTAACAACAGAAAAAAGTAGACCTTTCTGAAGGACAGACCACAAAATCATATTGCATATTAAGGTGTCACCTACAGTTAATACTTCTTTTGATGAACGTCCGTATGGTAGAAATAAATTAACAAAAACTGCTTCTCAGAACTGAGAAGATCCAAGTCTGTGAAATTCCAGTAGTACTCTATCAATTATTTGGTTTTCCCTGGGCCAAATTTTCTGATGCTGTCTGTCATGTAGGATGTGGAAATGGGTGAGGAGGGGAACGCAGCATCCTGAACAAGGCAAGTGTATCTGCACTAAGTGCAGCAAGCTATGTTGGCAGTCCAGGTACTCAATCCCGCATCGCACGTAAGCAACACATATTGTCACCTGGCCACCTCCAGAGGTGCTTTGCCATGCTGGGGTTGATGCGTCTGCACTGCTGTGTCAGAGAACGCGAAATGTGACACTCCTGTTTTCTGCTTTTCCAGGTACTTTGAATACACACCCCAATAAAACAAAGTCAATACGGGTATGGGACTTTGGCATAATTTAGCTTTTGAGGAAACAGCTGAATTACTAGAAATAATTTCATCTCTAAACCGCAGTTTAAAGTCCACTGTATGTCCACTCTAACAGCATGGATTTAACTGAATAGCCACATTTTTTCCCATTTAGAGGCTTATCCATTATTCACAGATTGCAAAGGGCCTGAAAAGACGTTGAAATCAAACACTTCATGGAAAGAACATTTATCAACAGTTCAACATGTTATATGGACTAAGGTCAGTTCAGCAAAAAACAGGCTTTCCAAACAGATTATGGGAATTTTCTTCAAACTTTAGTCTCAGAGTGTTTGTGAAGTTCTCTGTAAGTTCCCACATAGCTATATGACAAATTTTTTTGGTTTTGTCAAATATTTTGAGAATAGCTCCTCTGAAATTCACGTACTACATATACCTTTGTTCTGTTTCATGCCTATAGTAAATTTTATAGATTTTTCTAAAAAAATGCTTCAGACCTATTTCTTGGCTGTTACAGTATTACCTATGGCTGATGGCAGGACTGTGATCTCAGAGGTGACCCAGCCAATCAGAAGTCAGAAAATGTTTAATAACTAACAATACAATTCACTCGAGGTCATTAACATACTTTAGTCTTATTGGCTAAAAAGTCATATTTCACAGGAATGATAAATGTCTTTTTGCTAAGTGGCAGTAGGTTTTTGGCCATATCATTAAATATTCATACAACATATACATAAATCTTCCTTCACTTGGCGTCATCTGGGATTCATTTGGAAGAGACCCATTTATTTCACTTGGTAATGTTTTAAGTTTGTTGCAGGCTTCAGCCTCAGCCTCCAAACTCTAGATATAAAGAAGTTAGAAAGGAAAGGAAAACCACATTTGCATGGACCTGGCTTAGAAAGAAAAGTCTTCCCTCCTTTATCTGCCCATTTTCAGAGAATGTTTTTTACAGGTTCACATACAGTCATCTAAAATGTCATTTATACACCATAGAAGCTATATAAACAAAACCTGCTCATGGTCTTGACTTTCTAAACCATTTTTCTTTCATAGGATATTTTCAGAGATTCATGAAATATGGATAAAAAGAGAGACTAGAGAGACAACTAAATGAGCAAAGTAATTTCTCCATACCTAAACATATTATATGGACTTCAGTCAAAGCTATGAGAAGATATTCAGTCTTCTCACATACATTCATTTGGGTACTCCCAAATAGCAACAGACTGATAGGAATGGTCTGTCTTTCTATTTCTGCCCGATCAGAATTTTTTTTCTCTCCTGAAGCAGCTACTACGAGGGTGTTAAATTTGTCTTGTATCTGAATTTCATTCCAAGAAAAATCTCAAAGTCGGAGCCCCCTACTCAGATGAACTTTTCTCCATGTCCAGTGTATGCATCATTGATGAGGCAAATATATGAGTCTTGACAGAAATGCAACTTTGTGATAGCAGAACCCTGTTGTATTCTGCCATTTATCTTTGACTGGAAAAAAACTCCAAGGGCTGGATGAGGGAATACAAGGAATTTCTCAAAAAAGGGAAAATTCCTTAAGAATTACAGGTCAACAGAATTAAAATGACCTGTGATTTTGGCTCCAATATCTTTGTATCCTGGATACCTATCATGCACCAGGTATGCTTCTCCTCAACATTGTAGTAGAGGGCCAAGCAAATAAGTGACTGAGTTTTTCCTCTATAGCAAAATTAATGTAAAGCAATGGATGAAAAATAATGGCACCAAGAAATCTTTTTAGGCTTGGTGATATGCTGTGAAAGGTCAGTGTCAAAAAAGGCCAGATCTGCTGGTTGTTGTTGTGTTGCATAAAGCCTTGTGACCTCAACATTTTTAGAAGTGAGATAATATTTTTCTCGAGAGTTTGAGGTACTAGAAGATTTTGCATTGTTGAAAGCAATACTCAAGCAGGAAATGTCACAATTGCTGACAAAAGTTAATCTTATAATAATAGTATTTTTCCTATAATACATATTGATGTATATGCATGCACATATAGACACCAAAAAAAATCAGGGTTGTTGTTTTTGTTAAATTGTGTTGAAATTTAGATACTAATTGAAGAGAAAGAACTGTGACTGGAATGTAAAGGATACAGAATCTCCATTATTGCCTAGGGAATATTTTCTTCCAGTTAATGCTGCTGAAGGATGACTATCTATTTTGAAATCTGTGCATCCAGAGTCAAGGATTACAAGGTCATATTAGATACTAAGGAAGAACTTCCTCTACTGAGTCTCAACTCAGTAACTATTAGAGTTTTTCTATGCTGGCAGTCCCAGGTATGATTCTTGTTATAATGTGAGCCAACATTATTTCAGAACTGTACTTACCTAAGACATGCTCTTTGCAGGAAAGATCCAGAGTTTTACAATAGACTGTCACTATGAATCTAGTTAAGTGTGCTCAATATTTTGAAAGCATGACTCAGCTCATAGTTTCGGAATATTAAGGTGTATATCTGAATATGTCCTGCACCAGAAAATAGGAACTATTGCATAGACTTCTACTGCTACTTCTTTAAAGTTGTAATGGAAAAGTTAGGTCCTTTGAAAATGTACAGAATGCTGCAAAACTTTTCAAGGTTTCTAGGAAGTAGATGTCAATGTAAGTTTAAAAGCAAAGGCTACAATTGCATCAGAGTGGTGATGAGATATGTCACTTCATGTAGAGGAGATTTTTTTTAATTAGTTTTGAGTAGAACATAATTTTTTCTGAGATGGAGAACCACAAAACTTTTGCATAAAATCCTAGAGCCTCCTTCCAGTCTCTGTCTACACATATGTCTGTCCCATATTTTTGTCATACATTACAAGATATTTTTGCAAATGCCTCATTTTCTGTGATGGATTAGTAGCTTATGAAAATACGTGTGTGGAATGATTGGATGCATAGATTTTATAACTGGCTTCCCATATGTCAAATTATATAGACAATGTTTAGAAGTGTGTATGTCAGAGCACTCTTGATGTATCAGACATGGCAAATCAGAAACACAGCTTCCTTGGAAGACATATTCATTCCTTGTTGGACAGCTCAGTAACGGGAAAAGATGGGAGTTTACACAGAACATAAACAGAGATACTCGTGATACTCTTGTGATTGCATGCGGAATGAAAATGACAGTGGAAAGCAGGAAATGGTAAGACTAAAAATGAAATATTAATTTGACTCTTGTAATTGAGGTAAGAGATGTTGATTTAGAACAACTTGAAGTAACAACGAACATGAAACTGAACTTTTCTACAAGGACAAGTTTCCACTTTAATTGACTACCCCCATCTTTGTATATACGTAGATTGGAAAATGGTCATGACGGGAAGAAAATCCACTCAAACAATGTCAAAAAAAAAAAAAAAAAAAAAAAAGCACAATATTCCAGTTATGCCACAATGAGTGTTTCTTTTGTGGAAATTTTACCAAGCTTTCACACTTGGTTACCTAAATGAGCACTTAGATGTTCAGTTCTGTGCATTAAACTCCTTGACGGTGTCCTGACTATTTAGGATATTGAATATTCTATTTCTGTCTGCATTCTGGGTTTTGGTTTTTTTTCAGTTTCTTCATAAATAATGGAGGAAAATTAAACAAAATTGAGCCTGATTTTTGGTTATATTGAGACCATTTTACACTACTCCATCAATGAAAGGGAGAATTAACGTGCATGTAATGCATTATATTCCCTTTCCAAGATGTCCTTGTGCAGCCAGGGGAATATGAAGTGGCTCTTGTACAGAAACATGCTACGTGTGCTTGTGTGTATGGTTGTACACTATTAATGAAACTACTTGTCAGAAGGGTCTGAACAGAGGAAATAGTTGTGTCTAAGAGGTGGCCATCTCAGGGCTATGTGGCCCAATGGCAGCAGCACTCTGCTGCTAGAGACTAAATCCTCCTTTTTGCATTTCAGAGTCAGCAGGTAAAATGCATAGGCAGCACTGAAGAATGTAAAGATGATCCTCAAATACATCTGAGGAAGTGAATAACAGAGTCAGGCTCCTTCCAGATGTTTCTCTCCTCTATACTCCTATTTGCACAGGACCTCAGCTTCCACGGGAAGAGTTCACAGCAGATCCCACAAGTGACCTGCCCTATCCTTGAGGTGCTCGTCTCACCCAGGTCCCACCAAGACGTGGTCTGCAGCTTTGAACCTTTTCCTGGGTGAGTGGTGCCATCATGTGCCAATCATGCAAAAGAGAGCCAGCACATTAAGTATGGTTCAGTTTAATGAGTATTATGAGAAGAAAAGATCCAGAATGAATTATTCTATTTCCAGAGGGGGACAGGAGTTTGGATACAATCCAAACTGGACCCAGAGTACAGAACTGTATATACAATGAGACAAAAAGGAACAAAGAGGAGTGTCTCTTGGACACTTTCCACAAACACCTCTCCCAGTCTGTTTAGTGTAACAGGAATGAAGCCACCCTGCTTAGGCGCTCTGAATTCCCAGGCTGTGTGTGACCTTAGTTAGACATTTCTAGTAGGCAGTGTCCTGTCACAAAAGGCATCCTGTCACAAAAACAAGATTTGTGAAATTGTTAGACTCTTGTCTGTTAATTGCTAATCACAAGGACAATTATTATGACCAGCTTTATTCCTTAGAAGAAAGGGGACAAACATCAAATATGACAGAGAAGCGAGATGCTTCTTCAACACAGTTTCAGCAGAAGACCATTCTTATTATAGATCTTTCAAAACTGAGTTGAAAGAAATCTATCATTCCCATCTCTTCTAAACAAAGAGGTTACTTTGACTTCAGAAAAGGAAAATTGTAGAGAATTTTGTATCAGATGCCTTGAAAACCGTATAGGAAAAAAAAGGAATCTTTCAAAAAAAGCCTTAGCAATTCTATAATCTTCTCATATTTCTATTGCAAATTTAGGTAAGGGACAGTTTGCCTCACTGGGGGAAATTAATTCAGATTGCACATAGTTCTCAGATCATCTTAAACAACAGGATTTATGTAGTCCAAGGTAAGGAGCGTACAGTGCACTCCTTAGGTACGTGTACATTCTTCCTGTTACATGCACATTCTACTAACTGCCCAATCAGAAGATGTCCTAAGGCTACCTCTTCAGACAGTGAGGCACTTTCTGACAGCTCTGGGCTTTAAGACAAATTAAAATAAGCCAATTTTTCAGTCTGTAGGTCTAATAAAGCTTCAGGCTTTCAGTTCTGTCAATGACTATGAATAAAATTCCCTGACAAGAGAGAAGACAAGATGTTTAGTTTTCTGATGAGGGTGATTTTAAGGTGAAGACCAGTTCTGCAGTTCCTATTTCAGTTCTCATCAGTGAGAATCTCATGTTATTAAAAAACAGGAACAAAAAGTTTTCAAGTCCTACTTCTCCATTCTGACTGCCCAACTCCCTTTTCACTTTGTGGACTGAGTGCTATCTGAGGATGTGATGGGCACTTAAATACATATAGGCCAGCGCTTCAGTCTCTCAGACCTTAAGCTGGTGATGTTAAAGTGTATTGATCATGTACAAATTTCATACATATTCTTTTACGAAGACTGTAAAAGTGAGACTCCACTACTCCCACTGATGCACATCTTTCATGCTCTCAGCCACTCCCGTATTCATTTCTGAATACTTCCTAGTTTTGGAAGCTGTAAGATGCTAAGTCACCAAAGAAATCTGCAAGCAGCAGGGACAAAGCTACAGTGGAAGTCTGGAAAATTAATTGAGAAAAAGTTTATATCTGTCTTTTGCTGCCAGAAATGTGTACATTATTATTTTATATTACTGGAAACTTACATATAACTTGCAACAGAACTTAAGGTTGATTTTGCTCCTCATTTTTTCATGCACTGAAAACCACAGAACCTAAATTTAGACTTTGCACAACAGAAAGAATAGAAAGCAGTCTTTCAGGATGAAGAATAATATTTCCAATAAGAACATTATGCAAAAATTTAATGAAATACACAGTACAGTAGACCGAAAAGCAAATATTTAGAAGTCTAAGTTGGTAAAGGCCTTGTTGTTAAGATATTTGAAATTATTAATGAAAAAAAAAAGAAATTAGAAGGTCCTTATGAGAAATGAAAAATTATCAGCTGCAGGAGATTGTTATTATCTATGAGGAAGAAAGGAAGAAAGTATGTAAAAACATACATCTAATTTTTAAAGAAAATATTACACTTCTATTTACTAAACATTTTCATATAGTTTCCTGCCAAATTGTAAAGGTTAATTTATTTCTTTAGACAGATGTTTAAAATACTGATAGTGTTCAAGTATATGTGTCATGGCTGGTGTGAACAAATTACCAAATTACTAAATAAATTCCTTCAGTTATCTTTTAAGATACAATGGAATAATAAGGTTTACAAATATTTGTTTAGGCTATTTCCTTAGAAAGTACATTTCCACAATTTTAATTTTTTATTTCATATATGGGATTCACATGAGAAACCATGTGGCTTTATTCTCATTTTAGCAAAGGACTTCTCTTTACAAACAGTGCTGTCTAACATGGGGCTGAGGAAATGGCCACCCACCCTCTGACAGATTAAAGATGTCTATATGATTATTTTAGGTTGGATCGTCAGTGTCCTTATGTAGCAAACTTTCCAGTCTTTCCCACATAGCATGCTTTGGTTCACATTGCAGAAAAATCTCAGAGCACATGGACTGGGTTCTTCTTGGACAAAACAAAACCAATTTTCAAAGAGGGCTGAGGTAACCCCTGAAACATGCATGGCATGGATGTCAAGGTCTCAGAAACGTTTCACCCGACAAACCTGTTCCTGTAGTTCTTGCTGAACAGAGGGAGCAGAAACCAATCTGCACTGTGGATCTGTACCATGAAGATTTAGGCTTGCATGCAGACCAAGTGGGAGGCCTTGTGGAACACAAAGTTAGATAATTATGGTGGAAATACAAGAGTTATTTATGGTGCAATGTAAAAGACAAGAAGCTTCACCTTTCCTTTGTCACTAACTGAAAAAGGGAATGCTTTGATGGTAACTTTAATCAGTGTTTCCCTACCTTACTAGCTATAGCTTTATATTCTGTACAGCTATTTTGATTTCTGCAAACTCTTTCCTCATAGCATCTTTTCTGACTCTCCACCAGCTTTTGCAGCAAAGGGTAAAAGTCTGACCGTTAGATTTCCTCATGCTCACTCATGCAATAACAAACTGGTATGTAATTATAAATATCCATGAAAAAAAAACCGTTGCCTATTTCTTTCTTGCTATATACCTATTTTTCAGTAGCTCGTGGTTGTAATACAATGAATCTTTAAATTAGTTTTACAGACAGCAGATTGGATTAAAAATATTCTGTAAAAATTGCTGGAGAAAACCAAACCAAGAAGATATTTTTAAAAATATATTTTTTTTACAAGTTAATTTTCTTGTCAGAAAACCCATATATTTTACTGTTCGGTCCTGTCCCTTGGTATAGATTTTTTTATGAGGAGAGAGAACTTCCCATCAACTCTACAACTGAGAGAGATACTGGTTTAGAAAAATACCCATATTCAGAACAGCAGCAAGGTAACTCCATAGCTTTACATGTCTGCAAAAATTAAGGCCATATTTATATGCTTGATTTTGTCATTAATGATCTCATTTACGAGAGTTAGGTCTTCAAGTCAGACAATCTGTATTACAATATGTTCATAATAACTCCATACATTTATGGAGCTTCATAAATTGTTTTTAAGCAAAGTGGGCCTGAATAATTCAAGCATTGCCATGAATATTAGTGTTGGCAAGATCAGTAAAAAAAATCTTTCTTAAACAAATGGTCAGTGGAAACCAACTTTGCTGCAATTTACGTTGCTTTGAGAATAAGAGAAAGATGGATTGCAACTGTTTAGCAGATGTCTTTCTAACATAAATACAAGGTTCAGTGACAGTAAACTTCTCTTTGGACTGTGGAAGAAGTCAAGCAATAGTCCCTCACTTCAACCTACAGAGGCCTGAATTCATGTGAAAATCATCCTAGTGAACCTGATGAGATGGTATGATTCTTATTTTAAAAATTTATAAATAAAATGAATACTTTAGTTTCAGTTATATAATCTCCCTTGTTTGATTGTCCCATAGGGCTTTACAACAGTGATTTGTTTTCATTACACCTTTTTTACCTAAGAGTAGCCTCTGTCATAAATCATAGCCTCTATGGGTATACAGAGGTCAAGGAAGCTGGCTTGCCCGAAGTCATACATCCGGTGAGTGGCAGGAACAAAATTCTTTCTTGTCCATCATGTGCTTTAAATAGCATTATATAATGCTTCTTTTAATGTGGACTTCTATAACATTGGGGTTGGTGATGTACACAAGTACATTGTCTACAGTTAAAGCCAAGTCTATAAGCAAGGTGAGAAGTTCATCCCCTGGTCACCCAGCCTCTGTAGGCGAAGCATCCAACTTATGTCTAAATGTAAGTACTTAGAGAAGCGGACATCCTTAAAACGATGCCTGAATTACTTGTATGGTCAAAGAAGTACGTGTTTTCAAAGCCCTCCAGACGGAGATCCTGTCTGCATACGCTAGCTGCCTAAACTCACCAGTACCACAATTACCACCAGTACCACAAGCTGCATAGTGGCAAATTCTTTTAATAGCTACTCTAATTGGTCAGATTTTCATGACAGCTTCAAAACAAATCTTGAATTCATAACATAGAGAGAACTATAATTTCCTTAAACTGGATATTAATAATCTCTCTGACAAGAAAAGTGCTAAGCAAACTGCTTCCCCCTGACCCCACTCTCCTTATTGCTACTAACAGGAACAACTGAGATTTGATATGTTCTATCTGGCTGTACAGGGGGAATATCAGAGAAAATTGCATGCAAAACTGTTCATTTTCCTGAACTGCTGAGTTTTGGAACTGACTCCTCCTTTGGTAGGGGACATTTATACTGCGGAGTTGTCATATGTCTTCTAGCTGATGGAGCGCACAGGAAGAGGGCCATAACAATTGTAGGGCTTTGACTGTAATCCAAATTTTAATGTGAGGATATTAAATATAGGAGGTGTGTGTGGGGGGTGTCTCTTTTTTTTCTTTTTGTGTACATCTCTGTAAGGCTTTATTTTTTGTTCTTTGACAAGAACCTCTATTTCATCAGGTAGCTATTATTTCAGTGGTTTAGGTTTTAAGTTCAAATATTTACATTTTTAATGTGCATTGAAGCAGCTATTTTATAAGAAGAAAAAAACCCCAACAAACAAACCCTAAGTAAATAAGTATTGTTTGCTGAAACATTTGTTACCAAAAGTTTTATAGAGGTTCCTTTAAAAATGTCCTAACCAGCTTCTGTGATGTAGGACATTTAATAAGTAAAATATTCCAATTTGTCCACACGCAAACACATTTGTCAGTTCCAAATGGATATCACTCCTCAGAAGTCATCAGAGCTTTTGGCTCTGATCCTAGGAAATCCTTCCACTCACCCTATTTCCTTCCCCTGTAATACCACATTTTCTGTTAGATTTTTCCCTACTTGTTAGTCATTGTTGACAGCAACGTTGATGGTAGACAAGAGCCTGAGTTTGGTGCCACAGTGTGCTTCACTGTTCTGCTACTAGACCTCTGACGCAACCCATACAGCCCAGTTCTCCATGTATGGATGTCCTGGCATTTGCAATGTCCACTGTGCTTTGCCATTCCCCCGTTGTAATCCTAAGGAGTCTGGCAGTGCCCTCAGGGACACTCTGAATTACCCATTTCTAGCAATGTCTCTCTTTATTGGCATGGTGATATCATTCATGGCCCTATTATCATTGCTGAGCAAAAATAGCTATTACATTTTAATACTTACATGGTAGTATTCCTTATTTATGTAATTGCTTAATGTCACTTGAGTCATTCCAAACAAAGTAAATGATATCATGATTAAAATGAGAATATCTTCAAATTCACAACCTACTGAAATTTTTACGCCTTGCTGAAAAAATGGATGCATGATCTCATCCTGAAAAGCGAAGTATGGAAATAATCCATAATTTAAAACATCATATATGATATGAAGTATCATATATTTTGCAGTCTTACTCTATTCATTAGTCTGTTTATCTTTTTCACTTGCCTTTAGTACCAATAACAGTTCAATTCACTTAATCACTCAAGTTTCAAGTTCTTATGGATCTTTATAATTATCAATAAATTATTTGTAGTAAAATTAATTTGATAAATTATGTTTGGTCATTGCCTTTCTACACATTTGATTTCAAAACAGTTTGTAATTTTACAAAAGTGTTTACCTCTAGTAATGGATCTTTAAAAGTTTCTTGAAAACGATTGTTATTTGATCAGCATTTCACAAACTATATTCATCTATAATTTTGTTATTACTTATTTATACATATTGTTGTGTGATCAGTCACTTTGATAACACACTGTTGTTTTCTCATGTGAAAGATATTCCTCTGGTAATAAACAAGAGCAAAGAGTGATAAGTATAATTCTTCTAAAGAGGGAGAATGAATTTGTATCATAGAGGAAGACTGCTAAGGTTACAGAAGGTTTTGGGTATTTAAAATATTTATCTTCATTTGTCAGATCTTTCTTCACCATTGGCAAAATAATCCACTATGACCTGTTATTTGGTTTGGGGTTTTTTTTCTTTTTATTGTCATTCGGTAGGTTTCCAGGGTTTAATTGACAGCAATTGTTAGAAACCCCTGTTATTTGAAACAGATATCCATCACACCCTTGTTAAAAGACTGGTATATGAATTTAAGGACAATGGTAAAATGAACCTAGAGCCAAGTACTGCACAATTCTGACAAGGAGTTACCTGCATGTCAGTGATATGTCAGGAGCATGACTGACTCCAACTACCTGTTGAATTCCAGGGATCTATATATGAAACATCAAACTACAAGCCAGTGTTTGTTACCTACCTGATGTCAATCCCAACATTTCCCAAGCTGCTTTATAGTTCAATAAGTCCATTAAGGTTCAGATTCTCAAGGGAAAATGAGGTACTCATGCGCCTTTTCAAGTGTCTAAATCTGATATGGGAAACACCAGCAACAATGACACTCGGGCCTGATCCTAAAAGCACAGAAAACTCTGAAATTTCTGCAGCTGGATGTATACATCTGCCTAAGTCTTGACACTACTATGCTGTACTGGTCCCCTTCTTTCAGCCTCTTATTTAGGCCCTTCTGAGAGTCACAAAACAAGAGCTTGCTTGCATGAAATGCAGGAATAGCCAGCTAAGCCTCTGCCCCCTCCACACACACATACAGAAGGAGGAATTTTTTTCTGCCTTTTCCCTCAGAGTTTCACTGCTAGGATAGTATTGTAGGCTGCGGGCTGTCCTGTTGCAGAGGATGCTGTTGTGCCAGAAAGTAGATGAAGGTGGACATAGGCAAGTGGTTAAGGAAACTCTAGTAGAAGTCGGTACTGGTTCCCTCTCTGTGTGAAGGAGTGTTTGTTTTATACAAAGTGAAACAGCTTAACAAGAAGAGCGAGAGCTTCCAGTGGCAGAATAACTGTTCCTTGCTGATGAAGGCATTCTTCATGCAGGTAGGAGGCATGGATTACTGTCCCTCAGGCAGAGACGTGACGAACTTAAAGCAGGGCTGTTAATGCTCCAATCACTCAGGAGCTGGTCCCAAAGGATATCGAAGCATTCAAGTATATGAGCCAAAGATAATACCTACAAGAGGAGAAGAGACACCACCAAGGACTAAGACTTTCTGTTTTTCTGATAAATGGGGTTGAAATCATTACCTACAGGAGAATCTGCTGGGTTTGAACTCATGGGCGTTGGGAAATGTCAGTCTTCCTAAATCTGCAATTGTTCTGGAATTTAATGCTGACCTCCTTTTTTAATTTTCCCTCTCTTAAGAGTCATATTGGATTTGAGGATGTGGTTTCAACCCATCTTCATCTCTACCTTCAAGTCATTGATATTTTTAATAGGTCTTAAATATTGGCTCTGAAGAAAAATTGTTTCTCATGAAAGATATCTCAGTTATTTGTTCTAGTTCACCTCTCCTTGCTTCCTTTTCCACAAAGCAAGGCTTTAAACTTGGTTAGCCTTACACCTTGTTTTCTCCAGGACCATGATGGTTTACAGCAGGTATACCAAAACTGAAGAAGAGAACCATGGGAAACTCCAATTTGTTATTTATTTATAAACTTGACATTACACATCATGCAAAATTAAAATCTTCAGTTTGTTCTTGCCCCAGTTATTTTAAGAACAGTCTCTTCAGAGCTTTAACAGCCCTTTGCCATAGATGGCACAAATGTGTGCACTTTCCAGCTGCTGAAATATGTCCATTTCTGGCTGCGGACTTCATTATATTTATCAGCTCATTCTAACAGAGAGGAAGTCACCACCTCTAGGTGGTAGAGTTTCAGAGGAGGCACTGTGTGCGATACTATTTCACATCTGAAGTATGTCTGTAGCAGACATGAGAAGTCCAGGCCAGGATGGGGGCAGAACTGAAGCACCCTGAGGCACAGTCTTGTGTTTAACTGACCAGTCGTACTCTGATCTTACATTTACTATGGTTAAGTCTAGAGCAGCCCTAGTTCAGGCAATGGAAGGTGTCCCTTCCATAGGAAGCAAAAATAAAAGTAAGAATGGAACTACTGGAAGAATATTTGACTCTGGTAGGAGAGTGGTTTCCCATTTTATAATTACAGATATGAAAAGTGCTAACTTAGATAACTGCCGTAATTTAGTTTCTACTAAATTGACCTTCCTTTTGAACTTTGCCAGAAGGCTTGATTCATTAAAGCTCATTGAGTTATTAGAGATATTTGGTTGGAAATTACTATAAAAGTACAAAGTATTCATGTCAGGTTGAATCATAACTTCAAAACTGAACTCTAGTAACTCAGAAGAGATGAAGTTGACTCAGATTTCAGCCCAACTCTGCTGATCATAAGTGTGTATGTCGAACTTCTGTGTCGGAGGGACTAGAAATATCTTGTAAGAATTTTTCCTGTTTAAATCTGAGGACAGTTTTGATGCCTAAATTGTTTTCTTTTCCTACTTAAAGTAAGTTTTGACTTCAGTAGTTTACCATAAACTGAGCAGAATGCCTTGCACTTTCTTTGATCAAAGATTGCTCTACAAGAATGATTCCTTTTAAGCTTTCATAAACATTTACTGTAGCATCTCACTTAAAAGTATCTAAGCATTCTATTATATCACTGCACGTGGCTCTGCGCTCTTATAAAATCAAGTGTGTCATCTTGTGCTGCTACCACCTTAGAGACACGGGAGACAGTGCTCTGGAATTGTCAAGGGACATGAGAATGTGGCCATTATATTTTATACAGGATGTTAAATGATTAATATTTGTAAATTAATGCATTTAAATTATATGTGCATGAGACACTCCAAGCCTTGCAGATATATCTGAGAGGCTCATTTGAAAAACATGCACCTGACAACTTCTCTTTTCCTACTGGAATCTATTTGGGCTGGTCAAGTGAAAAAGAAACAGTGGTGTGTAAGAATTATAATACACAAGATATAGTGTATTTCTGGGCAATTATAACATGCCTAGGAAGGTGTTGCAAGGCATAAGGCTGAAAGGCCAAATGACTTTACCCACTTGAGAAATGCAATAATTCCCTAGAAATGCACCGCCTGGAGTATATTATTACTGTTATGAAATAGAATTCATGAATAGAAAGAAGGAAAATAGTGAGGAGGGGGACAGGCCTATCCATGCATGTACTGGCTAGTATTAAAGTGGGTATGACATCAGTCACAGCCAATCAAACAGGCTCAGTAATATCTGAAGTACTACAGACATTTCATAATTAAGTAATGAGACGTGACAGGGCATGAATTGTGTTGTATTAATTCTCGCCGAGTGTGTTGTTGTAAGGCAAGAGAATGAAGGCTGGGTGCCATCCATCCAGCCAACTGTGAATTAATCCTTTCCCATTCCCACAATGGAACCTCTTATTGTGGTTTTATAAAATGTTGATTTTTAAAATATTTATATTGTTAATTAAGTGATGAGTTTCTAAGCCGTGACAGCAATCAGCACAATTCTTTCTAGAATTCTGAGCAATGAATTGTGCTCTCTGCTGCTCCCTACTCAGATCCTCCACAGCCAGTCAAACCAGCTGTGTTCTATTGTCCATTTGCTAAAGTATTCTAATATCCTGCCTCCTAATGCCTACTCTCATATCTGCATTCATTTGCATATAAGAAGCATCTAGATATGCCAGTAATGGTTAGTGAAGTCCTTTGAGCATATAAAGTGCTAGGGAAGTGCTAAATATGGCTTTTGTTTACTATTCAAAGAAAACACTAATGTAGTGAGGGGTATTGTGCATGTCCCTTGTCAGTCAGGACTTTGTTCCACTTACTGTGATTGGGAGCAGTGTTTTTTAATACTAAAAACAAAGCTTTGGGGTTTTGTGCTCTTTGCAAAATTAGGGCATTCATTATTCTTTGTTAGTAAGCGACTCCTAGTCAGACCCCACTTGCTTAAAATGTCACATTTCTACACTATTCTTTAAGATACTGTACACTGCTCTTTAATTTAGTATAGACAATTTTCTTTGGTGATCTGAGACTGGCTCAAGGATCTAGTGCTGATGCTTTACACCAGCAGTAAAGGTTTTGGCTTTGATTTCAATAGGAGCCAATTCATGCTTAATAAGCTCATGGAATCTACGTTCTTGAACAGGCTGCAGAAGGTTTATCACCATAGGCATCCTGAAAAGTACAGTATGGTTGTTTGCTATATAAAATGACAAAGGGAGATGCCTAGGCAAGCAAAGAAATCCACCTGGGCTTTTGTCCGTGATTGGTCTTCTGCTGTTATAGCTGGAAATGTTCGTTAGCGTATAAAAGTCCCTGGAGTGCTTCTGAAGGGGCAGAGGTGGCACTGTGACATTCATGTATGGGGCAGGGTGGGCTCTTCTTGTCACCGTGACTTACCAAATGTCCACACCACAAACTGTCAGGGCCAGAGATTACTGACAGTGAGAAAACCTGAGGCTTTATTTCTGCAAAGAAATTGCCGAGATGTTTGTTTTGTAGATCCATAAATGGATCTACAAAAAAAAGATAAAAATGCATAGGCAATATCACTGGAACAGGCATGAAAAAATCCTGCACTGGCTAGAAGACATAGATGACATGCTTTTCTGACCCTAATACCTGTTATTTAATTTCATGAGCAAAGATACAATGTTTCTTGGGTGAACATTAAGCAAACATGTAGTATTTCAAAATGTTAATAGCAATCACACTTCTACATGTCATTCATACACTGAACTTGTCTCTGATAGTAATTTTTGGAGTGAACAATTATTTAATAGCATGTAGTAACCCAAACATGTAATTGAAACTGGAAACAAATAGTATTGTCCATATTTGAAACTGTCATTGTAATTACAGATAGAAAAACTATAACTACCTGGACTGGAATTGATATTCATTATTGAGATCATCATAAGATTTGAGCTAGCTCATTTATCGATGATGTTCCTGCAAAGAGAAGGAGAAATATCATTCTTACTGTACATTGTAATCACACATTAGACATTAAGTACTTGGATCCTAGCATTTCCTAAAGTCTAGATTTATTTGTAGCTTAAAAGAAAAATGTTTTCTTTTTCACCTAGACACCTTATAAATTTGTTTCCAAAATCAAAAGAGAAGTCCCTCATTCTGAATGGTGCTGAGAGCTGTCCTTGGAGTCAGGAACACAGCAGTGATCCGGTAGATGCTCAGTAGTACATCATATTGAAAATTATATATTACAGTGCATATAAACGTACATACAGGTCCATATACAACCCAAAAGAGATATACAATATTATTAAATAAGGCACTATATTAAATGTTATTAAATAAGGCAATATATTACACAAAAATTTTTGAGTAGTTCTTCTCAGCCCAGGACATTGCAGGATCTGCCTTCATCCAGACACTTTGCCAGGGCTTGAAGCAGTTTTGTCTGGAAGCAGGCAGTGGTGAATCAAGGCAGTGTGGGAATTTTCAGTAAAAGTAAGCAAAATATTTCCTCTCAATATTTGAGTGGCTTGCACCCTCTCAGCATCTGGATGGTACCTACTGGTTCCCTTCATTGCTGTGTTTTTTTAGTCTGCCCTTTGTGACTAAGTTTAATACTTGAACACACAGTCGATGTAGGGTCATTCTGGTCCAAACCTTTTAATTTCCATCATTTACCCTTCTGGGCAAATTAAGTCAGGCTGGTGCCTTTGAATCTGCAACAGGGGACATAATTTATATTTTAACTGTGAATTATATTATGTGTGGCATAAAGACACTTTTTAGTAATGGACATGGAGTAAACTATTTAAACAAATAAATTAAAATAAATAGAATTAAGACATTTGTAAATATACATGAGCCCCCAAGTAGTTCCAGAGTAACATGTACACAATAAATATGCTTTGTTTTGCACTATGGGTTTCTCAGGCTTTCCTACTAACTTGTTTTGGTTTTCAGCAGGTTTTCTGGCACGGTGTAAATGACTGTTAAGGAAAAGAACACTACTTGGGTTTTTTTATCGTAGATTTGCACTAAGTTGATTGGTTATCAAAGTGCCAGGATTAATATCTGAGTTGGTTTACTATCAAGTGTTTGATTTTTTTTTTCCCCAGAAACACGGATGTAAAAACATTTTTTCTTTTCAAATTCTTGTTTATCAGAACAAAAAGTAAATATTTTCCCCTCCTCAGTGATTCTTGCCTTCCAAAGTTCACAGCTCGAGTCCATTGCCCATATGTGGGTATTTAGTGCCATTTAGAACACCCTCGGTTTCAGCTTTGACTCCTAGAGAGTGATTCAAAAGCCTGAACATAGGTGTCTAATACCATTTAGATGCCTTAGGATATCCTGCCTGGCATCCAGCTGCTGCTTCAGAAGGGCTCCGGTCTCCCACAGATCTTGTGTTGTCTCTGCCAGTCTCACGTGGATGCTGTGAATACCCCAGGATGTTTAAAATTGTGCTAAACAACTATGCTTAGGCACCTGCACTGCTCCCCCTCATGTTCCCTGCTCACAGCAAGCATTCCTGGAGCAAGCAGCATAGGTTTATGTTCACATTTCTGTATTTCTAAATGCCCCACGTAGGGGCAATCCATGACTATTCAGGAGCATTTGACAGCCCGTTGTCTTGCCATGAATATTTACATCATTCTACCTATCGTACAATAAAGTAGGAAGCCTCATATTCTCATTTCTTAAACAATCAAAACATACTTGTAGATTAATTTTAATGCACATATTTTTTCCATTTGAATACATCGTGATTAAAAGTTCACGACCTTGATGATATTATGCAATTTGAGAAATCGCCAACAATGTCCATGGTGATTAAATATTCCACTTTGTAATTATTTTGTAACTTTTGTTCTGCTCTTTGCTCACTCTAAAAATTATCATAAAATTTTGAAAGATGTCCTCAGTGCAGAATATGTCCATAAAATATTAAATATTCAATTTTCCTCTATCATGGCTTGAAAAATTCATAATTACATGATGATCCACATAATAACTCATTCTGAAAAGTCATATATGGCACTCCCCCTGTGACTGAGTTAATAATTTACTGCTGTGTGGGATTTTCACTCTGCACTGTTAGTCTTGGGAACATTTATTAAGCAAATGTTCATTTGCAAAGATCAGAATGTGAATGAAGAGGGTAAGAATTTAATGAGGAGTGACAGACAGGTGAACTGATTCCATATAGTTCTTTACTACAGGAGAAAGCAGATAGCTTTATCTTTCATAGCCTCGATAGACGCATGAAATGAAATATAGAAGACAGGGGGCAAAAGGAAAAAAAAGGTATTTTCCTAGAAGGGCCAATGGAAGGATAAATCAGACGGACTCATGAACATTATTCAGACCAGTTGAAATGGCTGTTCATAGTCTGTACCTTTGGACTTATATAGCACTGATATTCAGACTTTTTGTTTTTGAGATCTTTGCCCATTTTTTCAATAGACTACTTTCCACATTAAAGAAAAAAAAAAACAAGTCCAAGAGTACAATATCAGCTTATCTGACAGCAATATACTCCTGGAGAAGCAAGAAAAGACAATTTTTAAATTTTTGTTTCAAAATGCAGTGTAGTTTATGGTTACCCTTTACCGTTTTCAGATGTAAGAAACACTTGCATGCAATGTAATGTGGGAACTAGTATCACAACTTAATATTTTTTTTTCATTAAATAATGAAAAGGTTTGCTGAGCATTAACCATGTGACTTCTTCATATAATTTTTGGGTGTCATCTAATCAAACATAAATTAAATAATATTGATCCTGTTTTTTTCTTTGTAAAATAAATTCAAGAATAAATGAAATGCCACAGGAAGATTTTTATAACTGATTATAACAGAGTTCAGTTTTGCAAAATATTGAACATGTTATTCCTGATACAGCAAAAAGCTAATGCACTTGTTTAAAGGTAGATGAGTACAAACTCAGGTGTTTTACAGACTAAAGGACACTTCATTAAACATGCCATGACTTCAACAAGACCAAACAAGTTTCTCAATCAATTGCCACTGCGATGTGTGTGTATATAGCATACAGCTATATTTTCCAATGAAATCTAGACATAAGGTTCCAAATGCTAGGATTTATACCTTCTTATACACAAAAAAGATGTTGTTCTATATGTCCTAACTGACATTGGACAAAACTGGATTTTTCATTTGGTTTACTTTATTAATTTATTTTCATTCTGGTATGGATGCTTTTTAGTGGATTTTTCTTCTCCATGAGAGTTTAAATTTGCTAAAAGATTTTTGACCTCCAGAGCCCTGAACTATCATTTTTGAAAACTGCAACATTTATTTCTGAGATCATTGCCAAAATGAAAACAACTCTGCTGAAGATGAGAATTATTCTTTTGGTGTGTTATGCTTCTTTATTTTTATTCCTTTTTGGCTGCGGTAGATGATTAAGTAACCAACGATGCCTAGTACATTTCTTTTTTGAAAAAAGAAATAGTACATCGAAGAGATGAGGGGACAAAATTATGCAAAACATAATTCTCTGAAAAAGGTGCAAAAAATTATTTTTGTTTAAAATTTACACATTTTGAAAGAGAATTTTCAAACAGTTGGTATCAGCATAATTTTCCTGGATATATACTTCCCTGGATATGAAGGTTTCAGCTGAGGATGACTGAATTTGCTTTGGCACTCAATTTGATTACACCTTTTAATTTTCAAAGGGCAATCCATGGCTATGCTGGAAATGAGACAGAAGCTTTGGCCTAAATTTCTCATGGGGCATCCCAACTTCTACCCTTTATTAGTGGACAGTTACCTGAAAAACTTAAAAGTTATCAGACAGACACAGGGAAGATTTATTTTAGTCATTTAGTGCAATGACTGTCACCTACACTTTAAAAATGTAGGAACTTTTAAAGATAAATTAAGAAATGCTTATTTCTCTCAACTGACTAGGCAAGGAGCTGACAGTGATAAGCTGTGATATAGACTTCTGCACCATTTAGATGAATATAAGGTCAAATAAGTCCAGTAACTGTGACCAGAGCACAGAAAATAGAAGAGTCTGAACAACAGCTCAAACATCCTTCATTTATCCTTTAATGGTATGTAGTATGACAAAGTAATGAAGATGACTGAAGCAGCAATAAAGATAACTGGGAGAAGGAACATAAATGATTGTGAAAACTGGAAGAGGTTTAGTCAACTACTTCATGGAAATTACTTAATTATTTAATTAATTAAGTTGTGTAGATATAGGACCCTTGGTTTTCAGGTTCTTCCTATTTTTTTCAAGGATCATCTTGGAAGGATCTTATTTAACTTCATTTTTGACATGGCTCTGAAAATAGGAGACTGTGGACAAGGTTTGTTTTTAACATAAATTTGTGGCATATATTCAAGGAGGATG
This sequence comes from Egretta garzetta, assembly GCF_000687185.1. Taxonomy (NCBI): domain Eukaryota; kingdom Metazoa; phylum Chordata; class Aves; order Pelecaniformes; family Ardeidae; genus Egretta; species Egretta garzetta. The sequence goes on along the minus strand of NW_009259795.1, from coordinate 1,298,422 downwards.
AACTGGGATACCATGAAGGGAGAACAAGATGACACTGAAAACTGGAGAAAAAAAAGTCAGATTAAATTTTATCACACAGACTCAAGATATATAGAGATTTTTTTCCTAGAGTTTATTGGTTACATATGGCAGAGATGGGAAACACTTACTTGCTGATTGCAAGAAAAGAAACTCATTTGACCAAAGACGGATGTATGCCATTACAGTCAACTGGGAGAAATAGGCAGCGCTTTTATGGCATAGTCCATTTCATCCTGAAATAGATATTTGGCAAGAATAGTGATTCCTGAGTGCCCGTTTCTCTAAATCAACCATGAAGGAACCCTAGGTTGACTACTTAGACGTATCTGTGCAAGATTAATTTCATCTGAGGGGACTATGAGCTGCAAAGGTGATGTGGCCATGAAAAAAAAATGTAATCCTTAGGTATGTCTGTTGTGCTGTTCTTCAATAAAGATAAAAGAACATCAATGTCTTTATACAAAAGGGAGGTAGAAGCTTGTCTGCAATAGCCTGGACAGCTTTGATTATTAATTTTCTGGAAAGAGTAAATTCAAACTGGAAGAGGTATAGCAAAGGGTTTCTATAGCAGATGAATGAATAGTCTTCTTTGTATTAACTCTGGGGTTTGTCAGAGGCTAACAAACCCTTTTAAAATGAAAGCATAATATTTACCAAAAAAGTATCATTACCATCATTTCAACAAAGAAAAAGTGGATAAGAAGGGAGTTAAGGATGCCAGCCCTAGTTGGAGGGGACAAGTTTTTACCCCCGCTCCTTTAAATGAGGTCCTGGTGAGAGGTGATGGGTGGCGATGCCAATTCTTTCACCCTTTCCCCAGGTTCAGCTCTTATTGGAGTTGCCTCAGATCTTAAGAGCCAGAAAAGGTTGTCATAAGAATCTGTGATTAAAGGAAACACTGTAAAATGTAATTTAAGTTTCTGACAGCTTTGATTGGTAAACATTAAAAAATAGTTGGTTGAATTTTATGTAACCTTGTTTGAAGACTTTAAACTTACTTGCTTGAGGAGGCTTCTTCATACATAAACTATTTTTCAGCAGGTCTATTTTCCTCAGCTGTTTACATCTACGAAGAAGACTAAATCCAGCTGAGTTTCATCTTTTGAAATAATTTTGATTATTTGCTTGAGATCTATTTTCAATGGGACTTTATTGAAAGATCGCTTTTTTTGTGCGCAGGATATAGATGGGAAAAAAGAAAAAGTTGAGTTTTGTCATAGGTACTCTGTGCAAGGTAGGGCAAGGGCTCACTCTTCTTTCCTCTTCAGACTGGGAGCAATAATAACTGCCAACCCCTGTGTGAGTTCTGAATGCTAGCTTCTACTACAGGAGTAACCTTATTCAGACTAGCTAGGCATCCTTCCCCCTGAATCATATGAATTGTCCTGTCTGATGATTGGCTCAATTCAGTCTTTTGTCACAAGGCCTGAGGTTCACCTCTAGATTAAGATACCTGAGTTTAGGTGTTTACGTGAAGGTGTCTTCCTGCAAGCTAAGTGGCTAACTCTCATTATAGTCAAAGAACATCCAGAGCTTGATTCAGTTGCCTGAACACAGATGTTTACAGATGAGGCAATTATGAAACAGGTCTATGGCAGGCTTGTAACCTTCTGGAACAGCAGCTGAAGGCCATGCCCTGACAGCATGTGCCTGCATGAGGCCAGCAGAATTGACTCCCAAGACAATAATGGTCATAGGAGTCAGCAAAATTGTTCAGCCCACCCTGAAGTAGCAGCCTGAGTTGTTGTAGAGTAGTGCTTGCTATGCAAACTCTCTCTCCAGACTTTATCAACTGCATAGAATAAATCCCCATGCTTAGCTCACATATATTCGCCCACAGGAAGACTCCTAAATTCAGAGGTCTTAATTTCGACCAGACTCTGACCCCTCAGGTCTAATTCAACTGCTTCAATACAGGTGTCTAAATAAAGATGTTTCTAGCTGGACTCCACTTGAGGTGCCTCAGGATATCGTATTTGGTCTCCAGTTTCCACTCAGCAAGTGCCAAGTTCTGTTACAGGTTTGTTATCTCCATGCAGATGACTCTAGGTTTAATACTTTAGGCTGTGTGAAATGGCAATAGATACCTATATTTAGACAATTAAATCAAGTCCTTAGTGTTTCTCAGTGGGTATTTCAGAGGGGACGGGGGGGGGGAACCTTGGAAGAGAGAAAAACCTGGATGTTAGGTGCCATAAACTATGAAAATAAGGCCTTTCAATATTTTCAAATATTTTCAAAATTCTATTTTTTTTGTTTTGTTTTACTTCATTGCCATTAAAGAGAAATGTTTCAAGTTTCCAAGAGATGTCAGTGTTGAATGTTTTCTTTTCCAGATCATGGCTTAAATGGTACACAGAACATGGCAAGTTTTGTGTTTTGTCTGAAAAAAAACATTTTTTCTAAAGAGCTTTAAATTGCTGCTTTCAGAAGGTTGTTTCATTATGCCGTTCATGTACTCATGTAGTACAAAAGAACAGCAACTGGGCAGATCTCCCTAGTAGGGACAAAATCAGTTCAGCTGCTTCTATTCCACCTTAGAAATGGCTGAGCAGAAAGAGTTCCTGCCAGAACTTAATGCTTTGGGCTTTCTGCGTGTAGTAGTGGATGGTGCCTTGGGGCCAGAGTTCAGAACATCACTACTGAGCTTTAAACTCCACCAGGGCCAAATGGAAAAAGTAAAAAGTCACAATTAGCATTTGACAACTCCAGTCATTTGTTAAATGTGGGGAAAAAACTGGGAGAAGTAGGAAAGATAGGCTTGTTGATTATATTGGGATATTCATTATTTATGCCATGGCATTTTGCAATGTCATATACAAACAGAAGTTTTGTAGATGCCTGTTGAAAGTTTTGATTGCCTCTGGTGTAGATATAAGAGTATCTGGAACTTGGGCACAAGAATGAAATAAACATGTCAAGACTCATTAGAATACAAAAACCCACTACTGTTAATAGGGCAGTAAAAGCAATAAACTACGTAGTATAGTTTAGGTTGAAATGTTTATAACCTAGATAGCAAAAAAATAATCTTGTATAAATTCCCCTTATGTTCGTGAAACCACACTGAATTTTCCAAGATATTTGTCAAGTTAGTCCTTCACAATGTTGCAATTCCCACGATGCTATAGCGATAACCAACTCAGAGGTATACTAAGGATATTCTGCAGTACCTAATCAATGGATTTGGTTTACAAATGCATGAAAAAAATATATAGCTGAGGAGAAAACATATTTAGGGAGAAGACGAGATCATTTCTTCAGAAATGCCCTCTGTCCTTTGCTCTGTAATTTGTTTCTATCACACCAGATAAGAAATGTGTTATCAGTATGGGATATGCCAAACATTTAGAGATTATTTGATACTTAATGTTAAAATATGGTATAGAATTTCCTTTCTTAAATGCAGTGTCACAATATTTCCAAGAACTTTAACAATTATCATCAAACTATTTAGACCAGCTAACTAAAGAACAAGTATCTAATTGGCCTATCCATATCACTGGTTTAATCTAACAAACTACTGGCCATATGATTTAAAATTACAATCCACTTTCAAACTCATAATTCAGTTTATCTAAAAAATCATTAGAATAAAATCATCACTGAGGTCCTAAATTTCCTTGCAAAAAGTAGCTAAATAAAAAATGCTGCTAAACACAATAAAAAAAGAATGAGGGAGCTCAACAATCATTTAGACCACATGAACATGATTAATGAAGAAGCTGTACTCAAATATTTTTAATCACCTAATAAAAATAGTTACGATGATGAAAAACTGCAGTTCTGAAGTATAGTAAAGAAATTCTTCAAACTCCATTGCACTAAATGACTGTCTGTGACAACACAAATCTTGTTTTCCTTTGATCTTCTGATAATGCCAACTCATACTTTTGAGGGGTCTGGCAAGAAGCACGCAGAAGATCCTCACTTGCCAGAATCAATAACATCCATTTCCATGCCTGAGAGACAGAAATGCTGGCTAATAACAGAAACATGTTCACTGGAGGCTGGAGGAACACTTGTTTGTGCCTAGTTCAGTATACCAGATTGACTGCTGAAGAACAAATCAGCCTGGTAAAACTCCTACATCTAGCACTGTCACACTTGGTTTCTGTATCTGCCAAATCCAGTAAAGGTCGATTATGCAAGTCAGCCCTGCCTGAGGGCTTGTCTATCTTGAACATTCAAATTTGCAAAACAATTCTATTGCTTTCTTTTATGAATCAATATTTGTCTTCTATTTCTTCAGTTTTACTTTTTGCCTCATTCTTCATCTTCTTTTTGGCTTGTAACACCTCTTTGTATGTGCAGATCCAAGCATATCTTAACACGCACTGCAGAGCCAAATCCATGCATTTAATTTATGAAGGGTAAGTTATGTGATTTCCCTTTGTATATGAATATTTGTTTTCTCTTTTAAGCATGAAATAAATTTGGTGGGGGGTGGAGGGCAAAATCTCTCTATTTTCCTTACACCATGTCTGTTATGTTGGGGTTAAGAGCCATGAGAAGTGTTCTGTCAGGTTACAACAGGTAAAAATAAAGTACGATTATGTGGAAAAATCCTCCTTATTATGAATATCATAAAATACAACTTGATAGAGTTAACAAATACCTGAGAGCTGTTGGCTTGCACTATTTCATTTAATCCCTTTGTGCATATTTTTTAAGAAGTAGAGCTTAGGGATGTAATCACTTACTACCTTTTCCACGAAGCCCAGCCCCACTCTGTGCATGGTGCGATAGTGCTCCATTAATGAAGAGCTATTTGGTGCTTTTTCTTCTTTGTATACCACATCCATGACTCAGAAGATAGAATTCCAGATTTTCTTACAGGCTTTCTTACGTTGCTCATTCCTACGTGGTGGCATACTTCAGAAATGTGCTCGTCTGTATTCGTAATTGTTCTCTGAACGGAGGGATGCTTTACCGAGGGAGACCTGATTAAAGCATCCAGTAATGTGAGATGCCGAGGATCTGCTGTTTTCAAATATTTAGCCTTTTACTACACTGTGTTTTCTAAGCACAGTGATATTTGATTGTATCTGTGAATAATCAGCTGTTATACAAATCAGGCTTCTTTCCTTTCCTCCTTTCCTTACTCCAGCACCTTCTGCTTCTCCTTCTTCAGATTTTCACCCAATCATTGGTGTCAGGTTCTCTTGTCCCTTCCTCAGTTTCTTATACCTGTCACTTTCCCCAGTCAGGTCTAGCTCTTCATATGCATGCTGGCTCCTTCTCAGATGCTCTGCTCCCTCATTAATTATGCTCATTCTCCCAGATTTACCAATTTTCCTCTGCCTCCAGCTCTTGGCACCCTGTTTACCCACTTCCCTTTGTTTCAACACTGTGGTTTATTCTACATGTTCTAGATGTTTTACCTGAACAGTCTTAGATTCAGCCATCCAGTTCTTAAACAAGTGAGTTTGCAAAACAAGTCCTTGTAACTCTTGCTTTCTTTTTTTCAGTGTAGATTAGTAGAGCTTGCTGCACTGGTAGAAGGTTCTCAAACAAACTCTGTAGAGGTCTGAGCTGGGAATTTCTATTGCAGCTCTCCAAAAGTTTATAAAATACCCAGATGGGAATAAATGTTCACATAGAGCACCAAAGGGCCGTTAACGTTGCCTAACAATGTATCTTTCCCAGCTTTGTTCATAGAAACTGGTAAAACTTCACCAGAAAAAAAAAAAAAAAAAAACTCTGGGCTAAGCCTAAATGTATTCACTGCTTACAAACACATTTAGATTGAACAGTCAGACACTGGCAAATTTTGTGTTAACAAAGAATAGGCTTTTGCAAGAAATGTGAAGTTACTTTCTCATTTTAGGGGCAACAGCCCCTGACTACAATCACTGTTAGGCAGTAGTTCAGGGCTTAGAAATTGGAAAAAAAATAAGCTTATGAATGTGGAAAGGGAAAGGAACAAATTAGTATAGAATAGAATATTTCATTTGGAAGGGACCTACAACAATCATTTACTTCAGCTGCAATTAGATTTGTTGGAGGAACTGTTAGACTGAGATGTCAAGGATGACAAGAAGATATGAGGACAATATTAGCCAGTTGATTTTACTGCAGAAAAACACTGCATCCACCTCCCTAGCTGTAAACAGTCCCAATGGCCATGGGACTGCAATACAGGGACAACATGGCAAGAAATTGTAGCTTTTACGTAGCGTAGAGCTAACTTCCAGGGGAATTGGAATAAAATCCCTCACACTTGTGTTTGACATTGCTGGCTGATTTGTGATGATGAGCAGCCTCAAAGCAAACCACACAGAGCATGTAGGTCTATAGCCACAAAAACTCTTGCTGTCCTAAGGATTAATTGAGACCTCCAAGCAGCTCATGGTCCAGGAAAGGACAACTTTGTAGTGCTCTGTTGTCTACAGACTCCCTTGAGTAAATCTGATTTACTCAAGCTTGGCAGTGAGGCTAGAATCAGATCCCCATTGTACAATAAACAGTGCTATTAAATGATTCATGTTTTATTTCAAGGATTCTCTTTCTAGGAGTAATACTAAGTTAGCCATACATTTATGATTAACAGCATACAAAACTGAATGAATTTCTTCCATGTAACAAGATTAAGTAGTTCTGGTGAGCTAAAAGCCCGTTGTAAAGTACAGGAAATCAATGTAAATGTGTAGATGTAATGGGCTGATTATGTACGTTATAATGAAATATATATTTTGAGACGACAGGAAAATAATTTATGTATGTCATTATGGAGATATATTTAGCAACTTTCCATGTATATTTATCATATATTTTTCAAAGAAAGATTTTATTAGGCAAGCTCAAATATTTAGACAAAATAAAATAATTTACGGTATATTTAAGGTTTGATTCAAATTTTCATACACTGTTAAAATTTTATTTTTGGAATTCTGGAGTTTTGCAAAACTAGTCCCAGTTAAGAGACTATTCAAAATGATTTAGTTTTTAAAAGAAAGATATATTGCTTGTTCAAAAATACAGAGCTTGTGACTTCTGTGGAGTTGGCACTGCCTTCTACAATTCACATGGTTATAAGTATAGGTCACAGAACCGTTTTTAAGAAAACTCCTCACAGAATATGTTATTGGAGACTCCCTACCCCTTTTTTTCTTGCAAACAATCCATCTTCATATTTCTGGAATAATTGAGGCAAAGTTCCTGCAGAGAGCAGCCTTATTCACCAAAAAAACAACAGTAATTAATTTCTTGAGCTTCAAAGGAGGGAGAAGCCTGTGGAAAAAACAATAATAAGAAATAATTTTAATGAAATTATTGATTATCCAAATATCTCTACTTAATGAACTTGTAGTCTGTTGCTCTCTATATTGACTCCCAAACAGGTAGAAATAAATTCAGGGTCAGCCAGGCTGGCTAAGTAATTGGGGTCAGAAAATGTATGCTCAAGTGGTAAAGATCAATATCCTATGTACAATGTACAAACAGTAAGGTTTATACCTGCAATGGAAACATGAGATATGAAAAATTGGGACGCCAATATGTATATAACATATATTTACATAGATGCATATGCATATGTGCAACTGCATATATATGTTCATATACATGTAAATGTTTCACCAAGCACTTTATATAGAGTATTGCCATAAAATAAGCTGTGTCTCCAAAAGGAAAATGTTTTGTAAGATATGTAAACTGCAGTCAAGGCTGCATTGAACTACTCAAAAATTATTTGGTTAAAGGGTAAATACACCTTGTACCTCATAATGAAAATCTTATAGGTAGGGGTGGAGATTAACACTGCAGGCTGTCTGCAGAATATTAATAAAATTCAATATATTTTCTAAAAGGTATAATTTATATTTTGTGGAAATGAGTCTCTTTTCTAATAAAATTCTTCTGTCCTTCATTCTGTTCATATAATTTTTCTATAAATCATCCTGTAGGAATTTTTTCTAAATATTCATCTCAGAGAGAACCTATTTAAATAAGCCCTCTTAGCAAGATATTTCAGAATTAAAATTACACCATGAGCAATACTTTATCCAATATGCTTCCTTCTATAGAATTTCTTTGTGACTAAAACAATATTTTGTAGAATTACATTATGTTAAAATAGCTGATCTGAGGTAATGCTTCTAGTATATAAATACTATGTAAAAAAGATCAACAAATTATCTTTAACCATTTTAATTTAACCAGTCTCTGAACCTGTGCAAAAGTAGCTGATTTTCTCTCCGCATCTACATATATAGTGAAAAAAACCTAAGGGCATTGCACTCAGCTTCACCACAACAAAAGAATAAGAAAGGAGAAAAGTGCTGCTGGTTATACTTTATTTTCTTGGATTTGCAGTAAACTAGAACATTATGCTCTTTGTAGTCATGTAGAAATAAAGTCTGTGATGTCCCTGGAATTCCTGGGGAGGTTTGATCAAAAAAATGGGTAAATTGTATTTTTAGAGAAAAAGGCTGGAACCAAAACAAAAGAGAAAACCTGGCACCATTTGCTAGATAGAGAAAGCTTACATTACAATTCTGGGCCATATTTCGTAGTGTCTTCTCAATTCTTGGGTTAGGTATTTGCCTGAAGCAGGAGAGGACTTGCACGCATACATAAGTGCTTCTCTGAATTAAGACTCACTGATGAACTGAATTATTTTAGTTGAAAGACAGAAAGCAAGGAGTAAATGAAGGTTAAAATTCTAGAAGTGGGCCCATAATCTTCTTTTCTTCTTTAAGTTCATACTACCAGAATGTGTAGAAGAAGTGCACAGAAGTAAGGGTCATATTTCTTGAAAGAAATAGCAGTTTTTCCCATGTTACACATAAATCTTACCAGAGAACATATCTGTTGCTAAGATAAGCTTCCAGGAAACTTATCTGCTGTATAGGGATTACTTTGTGCCTACAGAAAATTGTTAAAGCTTGCAGGGAAACTGACTGATCCATAAGAACAAGCAGGCAAATACTTCACTACACGGTCTGCAGTATAGAGCAACTCTTCTGCTGCAGCTAGATATTTGGTCAATAATAATGTCATTACTAGGCAATATACTATATTTACATCTAAATTACTACATATAATAACACATAGCAAGATATAGTGGTATATAATCTCTCTCTCTCTCTCTCTCTCTCACACACACACACATGTATGTGTTCACATATATTACTTCTAGGCATATACCAAATACAAACAGCTTACTACAGTCACTTCTACTCTCTGTGAGGCTAAATGTTCACCTATTCCCATACTTAGTGCCTGTAAGAATGCCCAATAAAGGAAGAAATGTAATAGTGGCCATGCGCCAAATGTAGATTAGGCTGCTTCAAACTTAAGCTGCCACGCTTGCTACCATTAGTTGTAGAATTGTCCTCAGCTTGGTGGCCTGTAGGTCATGGTACAGAACACATTATGCATCCTCCAGGATTCATCTGCTCAGAAGAGATCTACATATGAGCTCATTGCTTTAGGATGCCTTTATAATTAATGGAAAGACCAAAACTCTTCCAAGATAATATTCATTTAATCTAAAGTAAGCATTTAAAATGCATCAGATGACCCTTCCTGAGGAGTGTGATAAAAGAGTTAACCACTGACCTTAGACTGCCAGATAATCTTGTGAAGGGGCACAAAGGGTCACAGGCAGGATGTCTGAAAGAGGAGGAGAAGAATAAATAATTCTACAAACTCATATCTGACAATTGAAGGAGAACAACTGGACCCCCAGAATTCACATCAAACTGGGGTGTTTTCTATCATTACTGTAGAAAGCCCAAATGTTTTTGATATCCAACCCCCTTCTGAGTAGCGTTACATTCTGGGCACTGTTCCTGTGTGTAATTATACAGAGCTTGCAAACATCTCCTCCTGTCAGATTAGGATCTGTTCCTATTAACTCTAATTGATCATCCTCTGGCTCTTGCATTATGATATAGGGCAAATAGGTATGGCCCACATTCTTTCTCTCTACCTTTCTTTATTTTATTGACTTTTAAGATATAGTCTATTTTTTTCTAAAGAATAATTTACATCTTCACTTTATTTTCTGTATTTTCATAATTAGAAGGTCCTTTTCTGAACCTGTTCTAAGGTGCAACACTGCTGCTGCTGCCAGAAACATCCTCTCTACATTAGGCTGGTAGATCTGACCTAGCATGTATGGGATGCCCATGCAGAGGTTAGACAGTGTACATTGGGGCATCTCAAATAATACTAGATGCCCCTGTTTAAGCAACTGCATCCCAAATACAGAGGTTCAAATCAGTTGCAATCACATCGGAATCTATCTACATTTTAGATGCCATAAAAAAAATCTCACAGATCCACATAGTACTGGCAGATATCAAATAAAATATACAGATGTGTCCTCCTCTGGAGCAGCAGCTTGAGGTGAGGTGGAAAACACCAGGTCTCTCAAACATCATTGGTTGTCAATGTATTGACAACTAAATTGAGCCCAGAATCTCACCCCTAATTCAAAATCAGGTAAGTTCTGAGTGGTTTAATTCCATTTCCTTCCAATGTGTTTTTCTCCTCAGCACACCAGCTTGCTTATTTTTTTGCCATCAGAAACATTAATCTTTTGCTTCCTCCTATTTATGACCATAAAGACAGGAAACCATGACCATACAACCTTTATGAGAAATCGATCAAAATATAATGAAGATCGCAACAGGTAACATTGTTCTTTGTGGGAAGCATGAAATGCTGTAATAATTCCTTCATGCAGTATTTCATAATACACAGTATGCACTATCTAGTTGAAAAATTTGTACATACAGATATTTCATCCTATCATTAACATTTTGGCAGTGTCCAGCGACAGCCTATTCTTGCAGGTTTTTGTTTCTATTCTTGTCCTTGTGTATCATGAGAAACAATTATGGGTTTGACGTCTAATCTGGAAGAAACTATTTCTTCTAGGAACTATTTTAACATCCCATTAACGTTCATAACTTTTCAGTTATTCAATATTTTTGCCTGTTTTAAAACTCAATGTATCCTTCAGCTTTTATGATTGGCCCTGAATTTTAGATTTGGCAGATTTTGGCTCTTTTGTAGACTGTTTCTCCTATCTATGCCATTTCAGTTTAAATAATAATAATTAGGTTGTTAGTTCAAAGTTATTATCTTATTCTTTAGGGACCAGTGGGGAAAAAAATCTGAATTTTGAAATTTGTACTAACATTTTTAATTTGTTATCTGTAATGGATTAGAAAGTCCAGTGAAAAGAAGTTGCACACTTCCATTTTCTTTCAGGTCCTATTTATACTGTGTAGTATTCACCATGATAGCTCAGGGAATAGTACTTTACCTGCCACAAATACTATGCCCTTTAATAATTTCCTTCCTGGAAGGCATCTTAATACGGCATTAGGTGTATGATGAAATACTTCAGGAGCTGATTAGCTTACATTCCAAAAGGCAGATGTAAAAAGGTAGAATTAGTTTTTCCTATGTCTGTGGAAAACTGCCAAATCCTACGAGCATGTCTAATTTCCCAAAGAGCATAAACCTTAACAACTCAGTCAATATTCCTTCTGTACAAGGAAGCAGAAATGTTCCTACCTCACACTTTCCTTCGGGGACATGCTATGGGTAAAAAAGCAAAATTATCTTTAAAAGTTGTTAAAGAAATAATTCAATCCCTTGGCTCTTCAGGTGAGTGGAAGAGACCTTCAAATGCCATGCTTCAGCTCTTTCAGCTTCCTTTGTTAGGCTTGGCTACATTCAGAACATTAAAAAAAAGTAAAAAAACATAAATGTAGACACTTCACTGAAACACCTATGTTGGGAGCGCTAATACTTGGGTTGCCCTCTATAGTCAGTATGTATGCAACCTATACAACCTATTTAACTAATCCACTTTTTTATATTTGCGATTCAGCTTCATAAGACACTGTTTGTTCTCAGTTCCCCCTGGGTCTTATCCGTTCTCTGTGACAGACTTCCATCATCTCAAACTTCGCCTTCATTCTGCAGGATGAGGTGCAATAGCTGAAACAGCCGTGTATTACCGCCTTGCTTGCACCTCAGACAGACTTGGGTCTCCCACAGGTCTTGTGCCACATCTGTCAGCTACATAGGTGCAGTATATTTAATACCCTAAGGGAATTAAAATAGCAGTATCAGATCAAGTTTATGCAACTGAATCCACCTCTGTGATGAGTTTCTGCTTAACCAACCTTGTGCAGGTGACTCAGGGATGTAGAGCATTTCAAACATTGATTGCCTGTGTTGGTAACCTTGCTGTGTCCTCTGTGTCTAATTTAGGGTGAGTCCATCCCCTGGAAGTACCAGTTCCTCTCTATTTACTATGATGCCTAAATAATCACGTTAGATCTTTCAAATGGTAAAAAACTAGTAGGGCTGACACGTGCTTTAAGCTGGTGGAGCTGATCCCCATGGGAAACATCAGACTTAAAGGCAGCCCTAATTTTTAGAAGAAAGATTAGAATTATCTTAGAGCATTTAAAAACTACACACATGGCTCTTGGAAGGGATTAAAACATTTTTGTTGCAGGGTCTAAGATGAATTTTAGGCACTGGGAGTTACAGATGCAGACTCTCTGAGCAGGGCAATTTCTGTCTGTCCAGTACAGCTTACCAATGCCTCTGACAAGGTTGTGGACTTTTTTCCCAAAGCTCATGATAGGATTGTTTTGTGATTCAATCTTTAATTTTTTCCCTCTAAGACCCATCATTAAAGGAAAAAATAAAAGAAGTGAGGTGAGAGGGGCATGTCTGTTTTTCTAATGTTCTAGCTTCTAGAGTTCCAGAACAGCTTGGTGTGCCCTGTTCAACCACGTAACAGGAAATGTCCTTTTAAAACCTGTATTCCTATTTTTCCTGCTGGAGTTGAGAGGTGTAGTTCTCCTTTGAACTTCAACTACTTCAGCTACTTGCTAATACGGGAAGGTGGGGATTTTTGAAGATCTACATCCAAATCTGGTCTGCCTAGATTATAGGAGGTGTTACACGTCCTATAAACCTATTCTCTCACTAGTTCTGTAAGGTCTCCCCCTCCCTGAGGGCTTCACCTAAAATATTTGCAGTCCTTATTCGGTCTCATTTTCTCTCTGAGAAAACCATTCAGATGTATACACGTGTTCTTTTCTGAGTAACAGGGAGCACATTAACCTTCTGAAACAGAAATAGAAACTTGAATTAAGTAGGAAGATATTTACCAATTTAGCATTTTGCATGCTCTCTATGATATTTATGTAACTGATATTCAACTTTTTACTAATTTTATAACTACTATTTTGCATGGTTTCTTTTATCTCACTGGCACCTCTTACACATTGATAGATTTTCATTTTCCTCTGATATTACTCCCTTGTAATGTTCGCTTTATATTTTGACATGCTTGCTCTGATTTTCTTTCTGCAAAACCTTTCCTCTTTTACTCTGTGTCAGTGGCAAAATACAAAATGCTGTAAGTGTAGTTTTATTCTGATTTTATATTAAGCATGAATAAGTGTTAAATTCATGTCATGAAAGACATAAATACATTTGTGTAATCTCCATCAAGGAACACATTAGAATAGAATAAAAACAATCCAGCACTGTTTGCTGTCTACTTCATAGGCATATATTTAATTAAGTTATGCTGCTCCTAAAATTCAAAAAGCTTAATCTTTTTCTGTCCTTAAATTAAACTCCCTGTGCTCTACAATGACCAAAACAAATAATCTATGACCTACAAACAAGACACTTGCATTCCCTAAAGATTTACTTCATCTTCTCCTCTAGGTTATACATCTTTGAACCTCTCTTTTCTGTAATGACCTTCTGGTGCTCATTAGCATGCTGATTACCATTAACACAGCTATAATGCAGCAATTTTCTTGGTGTATGTCGAGGAGAAATGCTCATCTGAATGCAGTCAAGGGACAAAATTAACTGCATAAATCTACAGCACAAACTGGATCTCATCCAACTTTGCACGAGTCTTCCTCCCTCTGCTAGGTGTGACATCATCATCTTGCTCCCCGCTGATGGCTTAATAAGTATCCCTATGTTCCACGCTATTTAATTTACCCCTTCTCTAAATTTTGCAGTTCCAGTGGCAGCTGACCACCTTGCTGTGTTTTCTCTTAATGTATGTTCACCTTTATTTTTTCTTCTGTCTCTCTTAATTAGTCCTCAAGTTACATATACATTTATTTTAAAAAAGGTTATACAAATGTATGTGCATCTATGTGTATACCAGTATTTCACTACTTTCAAACTTTGTGAAATAATTTACAAGGCAAAGGAGCAGGTTATTTTCTAGAAAATAATATATTTACAGAAGTAAGATTTTGGCCGAGATATGCACGTCCTGATTAAAAAATAATTATTCAGTATATGAGGTGGTAAATACTGACCTAAGTATGTTGCTTAATTTGAGTCTGAGAGACAACCAGGAGAAAAGTAGAACAGCTCTATAACATCATCTGAACTTTGGTTCAGAATGACATAAACAAACACAAAATCTGCCAATTTTCATCACAAGGTGGTGTGGTAGATGGTGGTGGACTGCAGTGGGAAGAGGATTCGGGCAATCCAGAAGTCATTAATTCAATCAAAGGCACACCTTTTCTTTCTAAATATTGTAACAAATAAAAGTAAACCTCCACAGTTCTCTATATTTAGATAGATCTTACTTTAATTACTTCCAGTGATGGGGCATCCACAGCTTCTCTGTGCAATAAGTTCCAGAGTCCCACCACCCTCATAAAAAATCTCTTCCTTCTATCTAGTCTGAATCTACCCTCTTTTAGTTTTAAACCATTACCCCTTGTCCTATCACAACAGGCCCTGCTAAAAAGTTTGTCCCCATCTTTCTTATAAGCCCCCTTTAAGTACTGAAAAGCTGCAATAAGGTTTCCCCAGAGCCTTCTTTTCTCCAGGCTGAACCCCAACTCTCTCAGCCTGTCCTCATAGGGAGAGGCATTCCATCCTTCTGATCATTTTCATGGCCCTCCTCTGGACTCACTCCAACAGTTACATGTCTTTCCTGTGCTGAGGGCTCCAGAGTTGGACACAGTACTCCGGGTTGGGTCTCACCAGAGCAAAGTAGAGGGACAGAATCACCTCCCTCAACCTGCTGGCCCTGCTTCTTTTGATGCAGCCCAGGATACCGTTGGCTTTCTGGGCTCTGAGCGTACATTGCTGGCTCATGTCCAGTTTTTCATTCACTAGTACCCCCAATTCCTTCTCCTTAGGGCTGCTGTCAGAGAAGAAGTAAATCAGGATAAAGACCTGAAAAATGCAGATCAGATGAGAAGGAGGAGTGAGCAAGAAGAAAGAATCCTACTGAAGGGTGTTATGATCCTGGCACCACTGGTGACCAAGCAAGGAACTTGTTGGGAGACTCAGTCTTTCTTGTTCACCTTACGCTCGTATTTCCTGAGGCAGAGAAGGAAAAGACTCTCATTCTGTCAGTGAGTAAGGACTTGGCTGGAACATGCATCCAGATCTTGGAAATGGGGAGTTTCCTGTGCCTCATGATTAAGATACAGCTAGAGTGAACAGTGGGGAAGAAAGAAGTAGCCAAGGAAGTGTATCTGTAGCACACCAAAAAGTCTCATGCACTTCCGTCCCTGTGCAGGGCACATCCCTCCTCTCCAGTCCCACACTCGCAGGGGCAGCACAGCACTCCAGTGTTTTGCTGGGGAAAGAGAGGAGCCAGGTAGAAGAAAAGGAGGAGAAAGCAAAGCATAACTTCAGCAGTACAGTAACGTCACCTCCTGATAAGCTTCTGTTGCCTTCTGCTGTATGTCTTTTGCATCATGACACTTTCGTGGTATTAGTATAACTTCTGTGAGCAGGGACCATCATTCACACAAATTTAATAGACTCCTCAGGGCAGGATCAGTTATAAGTGCACCAATCCCGGCAGAGGTTTGCTCAACCTGTTCTTAAAAACTTCCATTGATGGAGCTCTTATGGCCTCCCTAGGCAACTTAATCTGCCACTTTACTGCCAGAAATGTTTCGCAGATGTCTAACTGGAATGTCATTAATTTAAACCCATTAATCCTGACCTCTTTCAACATCTTTTATATAATTTAAAAATATTACTGTGTGTCTCCTCATTTTTCTCTCTACTTCACAATTCAGTTTTTTCAGTCAATGTTGCTAGTCATCTACCTAGAATATCAACACTCAAGGGGAAGAACAGGTAGAAAATAAAATAAAAAAATAGTGAGTAAAACAGACACCACTGAAATTTTGTGGAATAGATTCTGCCCTATGAACTGTAGAAACTGTCCTAACTGTTAGGAAATTTTTACTTTTACAGCAGTAGTCTTTGGGGGCAGAGGGAAGAATAATCCCAAAATAAAGAATGATAATAATATTCAAATAATCCAAACACCTTTCAGGCCATTGTTCTTTGCCTAAGTATTTTGAAAGCAGTAGCACAGAATCATAGAAATTGGCCTATGGATTCAGAAATTACCTGCAAGTCACCTATACAGTCAAGGGAACACACAGGGGCATATACCTGGTTTCCTTAAGAAATCATCAGCATCACCTTCCCCTAAACAAGAGGGGCATGAAGATTCACTAACTCTGTATGTCTGCCACAGAGACATCTGTAACCACCTTTGTTATGGTGGACCCTCGCAGTTAATGGAGAGAAACAGACTTGTCTGGGATGTGATTTCTCTCACCTGTTTTCATGGCCTACTTAGTGGTGACATGAATCATTCTCTCCTTACAAGTATCTCCTCCTTTCAAGGAACAGAAAAGGAAGGTCAGACAGTAAGCTCCAGTGTAGACGTCTGCAGCACATTAGGTTATAAAAATTCCCTGTAAACTGTGTATTTAGGCTGCTCTAGTCTCCATTTTCTGCCCACACACCAGACAAAGTCAGAAGAAAGGCCCGGACTCTTACATTGTATTTAAACCTTTGCTCAGTTCATCACTGTGTTGGAGGAATCACCCTTGCATTTAATGCCCACGAGACAAAAGCTCTTTGATGTTAATTTTGCTGTTCTTTGAAACATATTCATATGAGAAAAGTATCAATGCAGTGACAACCATATCTTTGGAAATGAGGTAACTGGCTATGTCATCATTTAAGGTTTATATAATGTTAATCTCGTACATATTACCATCTTATTAAATCCATCCATTTTTTATTTTCAGTATATGAAGAAAATCTCTTTATTGAGCTCTCTGCAATGATGTCTAGAGAAATCTCTAATTGTGCTTTCCCTAGTACTTACTAAAAAATATCTTTCTGACCAGAGAACAAAATTATCTGTTTACCTGTTCCTATTTTGCTTGTGAAAGTGAAGTGTTGATTTCAGGGTTTCAATAAAATAGTATGTTCATAGCAGTTTCTCTTTTAATTTGATACAAATTCTTCTGATTATAAAGAACTCATCTCCTATAATAAAAGTCATGAGTAATGAAAAGGGTGGGGCTTTCTGGTAAATACAGAACAGAAACAAAACCAGAGAAAAATAGAACACTTTTGCCAAATGTTGTTAACACGTGCCACACCTACGAAGAAGTAAGTGTGAATAGCTTATTCTCTGTGCCTGATGACTGACAAAGAGAAACAACAATCAGTTTAGTGAGCTGTATGAAAAAACAGAGATCAATATCATATTAAGTCATCTAGAAATGAAAGTCCTTTAAGCATTTTCCAAACACAGAATGGGGCAACAGGAGGATGCTGCTGTGGTGATGAATTGTACACCATGCTGTCAGTTAGATGAGAAGATTGGAGAGCAAACTTTTAGTCTAGTTCCTATGTGACTTAAGTGTAAATGAAGATCTCATGAAAGTATACGTTATCTAAAGCTCAGGTGAGGTTACACCTATGGTA
Source organism: Egretta garzetta (assembly GCF_000687185.1). Lineage (NCBI taxonomy): Eukaryota > Metazoa > Chordata > Aves > Pelecaniformes > Ardeidae > Egretta > Egretta garzetta. The sequence continues at coordinate 1,280,605 of NW_009259795.1, read as the reverse complement.
AGGGTTGTAAGACTCGGTTCCCAAGCATCCTTGCTGTATATCTGGCTATGTGGTACTACTGTACACCAAGACAAAACTGAAGGATCTACAGCAGCCTCATTTGCACCTTCGCTTCCAAGGGATGGAAATTCAACACAAAGCTGGACCACAGCACAGCTCACAGAAAGGGACCATAGGGAGTTTTGGAAACTAGGATGTGCTGTAGCTTGAAACAGGTCCTTCACTGTGAACTCACTTGTCTTTCTGCTGAAGAGACAAAACAGGGAAGGAGGAAGTCTTTGCTCTCCAAATTAATTTCCTAACATGGAGCTCTGGATGCTGTGATCCTGTGTGTTCCCTGATTTTAGATAACTAGATCAAACACTATGAAACAGAGGGGGATATCAAAAGTTCAGGGGCAAGCTGAGCATTAGGATCAAAAGAAGAGGAGGAAAATGCAGTCATACTTTACTTTTACAATAACAAAAACAAACACTAGTGCACATGTGGTAACAGGGAGAAAAAGGCACCGCTAATGGCAATCAGCTAGTCCTACTGGTCCAAAGAATCCTAATTATCACGTTTGGAAAAAGCTGTACAATACTCAGGAGGACTCAGTTACAGCAAGCTCAGCAAAAGGGTCTGCTGAGCAAATGCTGGCAGCTTTTCTGTCAGAGCCAGTGCTGAGTGCAGCTGGGGACACGCTATTATCGACACCAGAAGACAAATTCAGCAAAAGACTTCGGTGCCTGGTCGCAGAAGTGGAGGGTGATCCAGAAAAGCCTGCAGAAACCACAGAAGTGTCTGAGACACTAAGCAGGCTTGTACTTTGGCCATAACATTTACTTGGGGGACTGAAGTCGGTTGCCTGGGTACCACTGAGACTTCACCAGCTGAGTTTCCTCTGCCTAAGTCCCTTGCTGGGCTTGACATTGTAGATGCTGGATCACATCTGATGCACAGTAGCAACCCTGAAATCTGCAGTCACAACCACTTTCTTTCATAAAATGTGCATTTACCCCTTTCATATAATAAAATAATTCTTACAGTAGTAGTTCAGAAACTGGGAGACGTCAGTTTAACCTGAGCTTGGTTTTACAGTACGCAGCCTTAAATCCTGTATGTGTTGGATATACAGGGAAGGAAGAGCACAGGTCTTCTGCAGTTGCACAGTTGAAACTGTCCCACTCTGCAGAAAAGTTTTTCATGTTTTGTAGAAGAGGAATGAAGGAAAAGGAGGAAGAAAGCCATAGTGAGAATACGATGCTGTTGCCTAAACTTTCCCCCTGGAAGTATGGTGGGTTATTTCATCCTCCCAGAGGATGGGTTTCCCAGAAGATGTCATACCTACTCCCTTTGCCCCAGTTAGACTAAGCAAGAGATGGTTATCAGATTGGGCAAACTGGGGCAGTTCTGACATGAGTAAGTTCTTTTCTATGAGCTGATTTCTGGTTGTAGCTTGATATTATTAGTAGGTGTTTTTATTTGGGGCATCACCATTTTTGAAGAAATAAAGTACCTTTGGAGGTAGATAAAGTGGACCTAAGGGTCCTTGGTTTTGTCTGCCCCCTTATTGCCATCTGGAATATGGTATCATATGAATGACAGCAGCTGTCCTGACCAGTACTGGGGTACAGCTGGGTGTTGATGCAGAAGAAAAATGTTCTTCAGTCTCTAGGACTGAGCTCCTTCACCCCTGCTAGCCCTCCCCAAGCTGCATCTCGGCCTGCCCAGTCCCATCTCCAGACCATCATTCCAGGTACTTGTTCGTTCCAAAATAAATTGAACCCTGAAGGCCTGCCTTTAGTGTTTTTGTTTCCTCACCCTAATGCAGACCTCGCCAAGTGAGTACTACTGTGCCCTGGTGAACTGTCAGCGTAAAGCAGGGCAAGTCAGCATTTCCTCAGAGGAACATCAGTGTTGTGCATCGATCTCATACATATGCATCCTCCAAAATATGTTCTCTATCTCCCTTTCCCACTTTTTTTTCTGCTCAGCAAAACCAAATCTTAACCTTTTTTATTATTATTCTGATGAAGACATACACATTTAAGATCTCATTATTTATTAACCATTTGTTTAATTTCCTTCAAATCTTGTGGGAAATTCTACCTCAGATGCAGACATCATATGACACTATGAAGCAGATATTTATATAATACATATACATTTAACTTACATTTGAAGATGAGGACCAAAATCAGACATGTACACTGGAAATGAATTGCAATTTTAAATATGGATAAGGTACCGTTTCTCCATAATCTTATGTTTGTTTACTAGTATCAAAGGATTAGGTGTTTGCGAGATATATGAGCTTCAAAGTACAGATTATATGTACATATAACACCGGTAAAAAGAAGTTGATATGAACTGAATATACATGATGATCTAGGAATTGAAGGAAATTTATAAGGGAAGCAAAAGGGCACAACGAAAATCTGTGATGAGTAGAATTAAAGATTACAGAAAGGAAATTTTGAAGTGCATCAACAAAAGAAATCCTAACAAAAGTAGTTTCATGGTACTACACAAAGTGAGTAGTAACACAGAAAAGGGAGAAACATTCAATAAGCAAGTCTTTTCATAGATGAGAAAAAGCTACATGATATCATCTCTTTGGAGGATGATGAAACACTTTCCAGTCCAAAAGCAATTCAGTTAAAATACATATACCAGAATTATCAACAATAAATCAACAGGTGACTTGCATGCAAAAGATGTAGCACATTTCTAAAAGAGGAGTTCCCTGAGCCATAGGTACCGTCTTTTCAACAGCTCTTAAACTCCTTTGAAGCTGAAAATTCATAGAGAAAAATATAAAGTAAATGGCTGAGAGAATAATAGACTTATTGTCTTGTGCAAAATAACAGATTATATGGAACTTCATTAACAAATAATTAAAGCACAATAATATAATTAATGCAAATCAATATGGGCTCTTGGAAATTTGGTCTTGTTACTGTAATATGATTAGAAGTTTAGTAACTAAAGATAATTGTGTGAATATAATACACTAAAACTCCTGTGAGGCATTTGACTTGGTGACTCATGACATTTTGATTATGAAATTAGAACAATACATTATATAGCACCAATTAAATATATTAAAAACAGGCTAATTGATAGCTCTCCAGATGTAATTGTAAATGACTAATCATTGTTGACTGGGTACATTTCTAGCAGAATTCCAGTGGGTTTAGTTCTATTTAACATTTTTATCAATGACCTGGAATAAAATATAAAATCATCACTAATAAAGTTTTCAGATGACATAAAGATGGAGGGAGTAGTCAATAATGAAGAGGAAAGAACATTGATGCCGAGTGATATGAATCCCTTCTGGATCTCAACTTTAATGCGAGAAAATGGTGTGCATTTGAGCACAAGCCTGCAGAAAAAGCAGCCAAATTTGGGTTATCACAATGCGGTTAATTAGTGACTGGAGCATGGTTTGTGGCTTATGTTACGTGGAAGGAAAACAGTTCATATGATCCTGTTAAAAAAGACTAGGTACAACTAGGCACCTTGTCAAGCAGTAGGTAAGCTGAACATGCAACATGCAAGTCTTCGTCATCTTTGATAAGGTATCACGAACCCTTGCTCTGACTGTGACGATATGCGTAAGCGCCACTGGTGGAACGCATTTCTGTCTTCTCGTGAACAAGAAGCAATGTTTATCTACCTTGAATGGTTACATATGTGACTCTGAAATGAACACTCTCCTAAAACACATCACTTGTATGGTTTATCTGAGGTTAAAAAGGACAGACAAGCATCCAGAGAATCTGATCTTCTTGGTTAGCATGCTTACTAGGTCAACATATGGGAGTTGCTTTGATCTTGGCTCATGCAAGATATCAGGAAAAAGAAGCCTCCTATTAAAATTTCATGTCTTATAATTAATGATCCCTTTCATAAAATTGCCTCTAATATCTTTGAATCTTAGACAGACTGAGTCTACCTGCAGGGAGAATTTTCTTTGCAGAGATGCATGGAAGATCATAAATTGCCCTGTTTTAGTAATTTATTGGGTCTTCGAGGGGCTAAAACTTCCTTTTTCTAAAGAGCGGAATTCAAAAGAAATTTCCTGCTGTAATGAAATTAAATATGGAAATGTTAAAGATCTGCAACAGAGTCAAGTATTTTATAGGCAATGTCTCCCAATGAAACTTTGGATCTAAGGAAAGATTTATTGTTTAGGATGCCATAAAAAAAAACCAAACAAACCAGCTTTCAGTGTATCATAATGTTCTGGTTAAGTTCAAACCTGCAAGATCAGTTGACTGTCCAAAATGTATGCAGGCAGTGGTTATGTGAAGAAATTAAATTAAGTAACACTTACAAGTATATACACACACTGACACAGAAGGGAATGCCCTTACAAAGAGAAATCTAAGCTGCAAAGCAGCTCACAATGAGCAGCTAGGAAACCCCCTCACTGGAACTGTGTCTGTAAGAAAGGTGCTGTGAATCTCAACGCAGCCAGTGACGAACAGGCAGGAAGCTGGTGCAGGATGAAGCCACCACAAGCAGACACCTGAGCAGTGCCTAGATGTTAGGAGCCCAGCAGAACCATCTGAAGGTCCATGCCCAAGTTCCCTAAGCTGCCAGTGAAGCAGGTGCTTGGATACAATGCATCAGATAAGTGCTCAGGATCTTTCATCACAGGCTTTCCAAGACAGCTGCCTTTCTCCCTTTACCAGTAGAATATATAATAATTAATGAATCCCTTTACAAAACCAAGGAATAGCCTTCAGAGAAATATCTGCTTTGCATATATTAGGCATCTAGGTTTCTCAACCAATGTGGCTTAAGCAATTGTGCTAATGACTTTGATTTGCTAAACAAAATTTGGGTGGCGATCAGATCTTGATCCCAGGCTGCCTGGATCACCCACACATTCACAAGTCTGAAATTACTTTCTGCTAGTACACTCTGCTACTGGCTCTCATATTTATAAAAGCTCTTCAGAAAGCTCAGAAATCTCAAGTTTGGGGCAGATCTAGAGTGAATTATTTATTACAAGTTACAGCCAAAAATTTTCTCTTTTGCTGTTTTCTTTTTTTTTAATGAGATTAAATTATTATTAACTCTAAGCTTATTGCAGCTTCAGATAAAGTAAGGTTCCCCTTTTCCATTATTGACTCACTGGCCAAATTACACTAGTACTGGGTTTCATTTCCAGTTATTCAGAAGCTAGAAATCAAAATTCTGGTTTTTTTCTTTTCTTTCTACCTGTGTACAGTCTAACTACTGGTGCTATTGGATTTACTGTTACCTCACAAAGGCAGCCAGAATAATTATTCCAGTTATTTTTTCATGTTCTTGCAGAGCAAAGCCTTCTTAGAACTTTTTCTTGTGCTTCTAGATGTACAAAGACTTGTGAAGAATTTAGTCAGCTCAGATAAGGCCAGGTGCATCCTAAAAATTACTGTTCTTATTTATACACTGTTTTGCATTGTGTAATTGAATTTGGTGTTTGCGAAAGCTTTGGAGTTTGAAATTGTTTGCTTAGGTATTCACAAAATGAGCATTGGAAGTGCAAGTTTGCCCAGCTAGCCCAAGTGGTGGGCCTTGGGAGAGGCCTGCTGCAGGATTCAAAAGAGACTACAGTCTTCAGATCCAGAAAATTCCTGGGGTTTGTGAGATCAAGTGAGGAAGTCACAACCAGAAGCTCATATTAATTTTTTCCGGTGCCTAACTTGGAGACACAGCTACTTTTGTTAGTCCACACAGTTGCAGGTGGGGAAGATAGGCAACTGCAGGAGGTGATAGACAGAATCACCCCATGTGTCTCTGTTGACCATGTGGGGCACCTAGATATATCACGCACCTGAGGGGATCTCATCACCGTGTACCTAAGGGGTAGGTACAAAGATGGAGACTCCCTTTTCGCAAGGAGTCACATGGAGAGGACAAGGGGGAATGGACATAAGTTGCTCTTGGGGAGATTCCGATTGGACATGAGAGGGAAATTTTTCACAATGAGAACAGTCAACCATAGGAATAATCTCCCCAGGAAAGTGGTTGACTCCACCACATTGGACACTTTTAAGACTCAGCTGGACAGGGTGCTGGGCCATCTTGCCTAGATTGTGCTCTTACCTAGAAAGGTTGGACTAGATGATCCTTGAGGTCTCTTCTGACCTAGGATTCTATGATTCTAACATCATATCTTCTACCTTCTGTGTTAAAGTGCACCAGAACCCCCTTCTGGCTTGTTGTGAGGATCAACCTTCAGATGTTAACCAGGTCTCAGCTACTGCTGAGATGGGCATAAGGCACTGTAGCCCACTATTAGTCCCCTGGGCCACCTGGTCTACAAGAGTTAGTTTAAGTTCCGCGCTGACCTTTTCATTCAGACTATAAGTTTCTCAGAGGTGTATCAAAGCTGGTAGCTGAAGTGGCAAACTAATCACTTGCATGTAGTGCATACTGCTGCAGGCACAGGGGTGATAAATTGTCCAATTTTACTAAGCAAGGTTGCTTGGATAAAAGAGACTCACAATAAGGGTATATACAGCTGTCTTTGTTACGGACTAAACAATAACGGGCATGTTCTGATGGTTTTTTTGTTTTTATTTTTAATTGTCAGAGCCTTTCTCGAAAAGGGAAAACACCTTCAGTGAAAAGATTTTAAAAGCTGTAATTTGCATAAATATTTTAGATCATTTTTGAAGTAACAGCTGTCATGAAAGGCTGTATTTCCATTTGTTTACAAAAATAGGAAATCATTACCATTTTGATGTCCCCTGAGATTTGAAAAATACATATATAAACACAGAGCAGATTAACACAGAGAACGAGTGTGTGTCCTTGTACTTACAACGGCTGAGCTGCCCCTGCTGCAGCTGGGAGCCATAAGTTTATATTTTTGCATTGGCCCCCGTGATAATCTCACTTTCATATTTAAATTATTTAATATTTTAATTTTCTCTCAAAGCAATAGTTGGAGCTGTATGTTCGTTTCTAACCTATGACTGTGTCCCCACATATTCAGGGGTTCAGAACATTTGTAGATAGTCTAATTTTTTTCTGGTTTTGTAAATTTATTAATTCCGCATGTCAAAATGTTTTCACCCATTCAAAACATACATAATGTATAGTTTATCTTAGTTGTAATAGAACAACAAAATTATTTGTGCCGAAGCCCCAGATATGTATTACTGAGTTTTACAGGACATGCTGGCATATGCAATATCAAACTTATGTGAGCATCCTCTCGTAAAAGTTGCAGACAAAGTAGACAGGCTTCATTTCAGGTTTGTCTGAGATCTAGCTTTTTATTCAAAACAGTACATGACACTAAGTAAAATTTCTTTTACCTCTTTTATGGCCATGTAAAAATTAGGTATGTAGCCTAATTAGACTCTCTGCTTTTAAATTCATTGTGGATAAAGAGTTACTCATTGAAAACTATTACTACCATCATTTCCCACTTATCGACTACCATCAAGCTACTTAATTTCCACAGAAGATGGTATTAGAAAGATGGTATAAGGCCAATACAATCCTTTGTATGTTTTGGTTCTACAAAGTCCCTTCTATTTCACTGGAACAAAACATTATGAAAACATAATCTTAGCCCCACACTCATTCCATTTGCGCTCCAGGGAAGAGTTTGCATCACTGGTAAAGTTCTTAGGTCTGTCTCAGCTGCTGGTGCTATTACTGCATTGGTGGGACCCTGGCAGCTAACTTTGTTATGATGGCACTGCAACTAAATGTATACATGCCAGCCCTGTGCCTATACTTCTATCAGTACCTGAGCTGGTGCGATTACAGTGATGACTGCAGAAGCACAGAGCTCAGGGCAACCTAAATGCTAGGAATTTGCCTAAGGGTGACTTGGACTCCTTTCTGCCATAACTACATGACTCCTGGCACAAGAGCTAGCTGTCACAAAGCCAACTCAGGGAGCTCCTACAGTAAATTCAGTCATATTTTTTGTTGTGGTATCATGCCTTAGGTATCATTTAAACAGTTATAGGTGGCAAATATCCCTTGCGGCAACAAGGATTTGTCTCATAATTTTTGAATCTGTAGGAGTCACTGCCATGCCATGCGTTCAGTGAGGACCAGATCTGGAAAAGATTTGCAATGTCATGATGCCCAGTGATGCCTTGCTTACTTTTCATATACCAGATCCCTGCATAATACTCACAATTCCAAGTTATGCTCCAAACTTTTCTCACAATGGGGTGGGAAATGCTCAGTCTTTAATATTAGGACTCACAACAGAAGCACATTGATGTTAAATGGACAAAAAGGGGGAAGAGTTCATTGCCTGAAATAGCCAAGGGGAACCACAAAAGGGAAAGCAATAATTGAAATCCTGTCCTTTCCTGGAGTTAGACACCTATACCAAGAAGTGATTGAGGGCACCTGAGGCCACTGTCTCACTCTTTACCCTGCCTGGCCTTTTTCTCTGAAGAGCAAAATGGTGGAAGCTTCAACCTATGATAGTTGGGGCACTCACCTCGGACAAGTTCTGCAACCTCTCCAGTTCCTGACCAGCTCCCAGCTCCTACAGAAGGTGTTACCCAGTGTAGCCAGGTGTGCAATATCCAGAAATACTTAAAATGGATGTCAATCTAAGCTCAGATGTGAGGCAACATAAATCTGTTATCAGTAATAACAACATCAAAGTAAAATGGGGGAAAGAATTAGGTTTCTTTAGGCTACCATGTCTGCAGCAGTTTATATAATGTCTCTTGATGCATAACGCATAAACAGTCACTGGGATACAGAGGTCCATCTTGTTTGCTCTCTTTCTAAAGTTGATACCTCACCAAGAGAGAAAAATAAAGCAGCAGATCTTCTGGTCTCAGAGAAAAGGAAAAGCTGCAGAAACAATGGACAGGATCTTTCCAAATATTTTGTAACTAGTAGTCAGTGAAATGCATGTCCTGCAGTTCCTCATATAGTCACTGGAGAGAGACAGTTCTCTTTGAAAATACTCAAGAGTGCAAACCACCCAGACTGGTTTTACTCTGCTCCAAAGAAAGGAATAATGGAACAATTGCATTTGCCCATAAGTTTCTTTTATGGCATCTGTACCATATTACATCCCTAGGATCCCGTATGCACAATGTTTTTGCTATTTACATCCTGAACTCTTAATAACAAAAGGTTTCCCCCTCAAAGTAAGGTACACCTTATAACTGAGGCACAGAACTGAGTTTTAAATAGCTCCCTCTGTTGCTTAGACTGGTTTTGGAGCACCATGAGAACACCACATGGAAACATCAAGCGAGAAGCCAAGATCAGCAAATGTTTCAGACAAAGTTGTGCACAAGAGCATATAGAACAACTACAAATATTCATTGAACTACTGATACAGTCCAGGCATAAGGCTTTTAGCTGCAATGTTCACCTTTATGGCTCTATTAAAAGTTGCACATTGACTCCACTGAAGTTTCTGGGGTTTTGCACAATGTCCAGAGTAGGTAGGAAGAGGAAACTGATATGGCAAAGGTAACAGAGGGTTGAGAAGTTGGAAAAACGCATCGAGGTAATTTGAGAAGGTAAATGGGAGTATAAAAATTCTAGGGTGTCAAGGAAGAGAAGAGCTATCCTGCAGGGAGGGAGAACAGTGCATGGAGAAAGGAGAGGAAAAGAGGAAGGATGGAAGGAGGAGCTGAAGGCCTGTGACCAAGGTGAACAAGATATTTGTGGATGATAATGAAGGGTGACCTACAGGCTGGAGTGGTAGTTTGGCATACTCTGTTTAGGAATGTATACAACTTCATAGAATTTTTTGTCATATGACTCCAGACCAGCGTGGCTTAACCTTTCAGGCTGAAGGATCTACTTTGATCATGAGTAGGGCCTGGGATTTGGCTCTGAGTTTCTTTTGGCACCTGAATCCTCTTCACAACAAGGCAGAACTTAGGCTGAAGTATCTTCCTTTAAACACTGAAAAAAACAAGAAAATCTGGTTTGATATCGAAATCACCTTCCAGGCAGACTTTCCTGTGATGGAAAACTTTTCTCTGAGAAGGGTTCCAGATAACGTGGTTGTCATCAGCTAATGCTGAGGATTAGTGCTTGTCCTGAATGTACTTTCTTTTTAATAAAAAAAAAAAATAATTTTTTTTTTTCAAACTAGCATAGTTTTCAGTTCAGAATTTTCAGTTTTTCTTAGGAAACTGATATATAATATAACAAGAAGAATGCTCTTTCACTCCTACGTTAGTCTGCAGGATAATTTAAGCATAAAAAATGTAGCGATACTGCCAAGCCTTTTCAAGTGGTTAAATAAGCCTCATTCATATGTGTTATAAAAAGTATCTGATCTCTACACATAAATAAAGTTTGAAAGTGTATATAACTCACAGAGAGGAGGCCTGAAGAAAGCATGTCTTAAGTTGGTCAATAGTCTCTCAATCTATACAGACTTCATAGTATTGGTGCATCTCACCTATAGTTTCTGTTAGAGAAATATACATTTTTCTACAGTGCTGATAACATGAAAGGAAATATATAATTGTATGATAAAGCCTGTCTATATTTACAACTAACCGTCCTATAAATACAAGCACTGAAATATCATTTTACTGAAATTCTTTGCTGTAAACAATAATGTAAATGTGGCCTTGGTGTTCTAAAATATAGACCAAACCTGCTATATGCACTATCTCATGGAAAATTTATTTCAATAGGTTGGGACAAACTCTGGTCACATTTACACACAGTATGCCTGGGAAAGGGGCATACTAACAGAAAACAAAATTTTACTTCATTTTTTAGAAAGAAATATTTCAGACTAGCAGTTGAAAATGATAGAAAGAAAGAAAGCACACACTGATGTAACCTGGAGTATAAAACGTTACATTCAATTAGAAAATATTAGGAAATTAACACACAGGGTTGTGCTGATTTAATATATATTAGAAGACTGGGCAAGTTACAATCTCTTGTGTCCTGATATGTTTTGTTATGATAAAAGGTTGGCAGGGTTGGTAGGAAAAACTTCTTTGCACATTGTATATAAACTGCACAACCTTTGCTGTATCAACTTTATGCTCCAATAAACAAGACAATAATGACAAATTATCAAAGCAGTCCTCAGATGTGACCCTCAATTGGAAGAGCAGCAATTTAATGAAGACAAAAGCTAGGTGAAAGCTGCTAATATCATTTACTGATAAACAGATTTTCTCAAGAGGCTCCTAGCTCAATCCCCTGAGGCCCCATAAACCTGCATAATTCCATTTAAAATATTGTGCAATTCACTAAATTAGTCTTTGAACATCCTTACTATCCAATTACGAAGCCCCAGCATGGACAGAATAATGAAATTTTTCAAACTGTGGAATGCATGTGGTCTTAACAAACTTATGACGAACGCTGAAATTAGCTTTCAGTTTTGAAGCCAATGCAGACTATTGCTAATGCTTCAAGTCAGAGATAAAACAATATAACACTATTGCAGTGGTTAAGCAGGATGTAAAAAAAATAAATCTTTGACTTATACAGAATTCTCAACACAGCCTACCTTCAGGAAAAAAAAAATCATAAGAACTTGAATGATGTTTTTGCATTTGCAAGCTATTTGGTCTGCTTAAGTTCTAGTAAAAGCTTTACTGAATAAAGGGTACAAAATACCTCCTGGACAGTTTTATCTTCCAGGCAGGCAGAAAAAGGCGAGAGTTTCAGAAGTGAAATTTATTTCTGTTCAAGCATTGCAAGCTGTATTATTAAAGTCATTTGTCATGGTTTGAATATTTCTGCCTGATTCACCATTAAATTGGCCTTCTAATTACCAACTTTGTCATGAAAAGCAGTTGGGCTGCTTCATTCACCAGAAAACTTCAATCCCTTAATAATAGCTTGGTTCAAAGAGTGGGGGAAACATTGTTATGCTTAAAAATTAAAACAGATAGGTTAGACACTACAAAAAAAAAGAATCAAAACTGAAACAGAATGCATTAATGATGGTTTCAAATGCTACCCAGAGAATATTTAGAATTTTTTTTTAATGAAAGATTTATTAATTTGGATGATAAATATCTTACCCTTTAAAAATACAAATTCTTTTTTTTTTTAATATATACAAAACTGAAATGAATCCATGTAACTTAGGGCAGTGAATATTCACTTAGACAAAAAACTCATGGTCCCAATTCCTAATGTACAGGCTCAGGACAATGTACAGAAGTGTTTGTGCAATTATTTGTCAAATTTGTGCATTCACTTAGAATGATCATGCATGTTGGTGTTGTAACTGCACTGATAAATGGTTACGCAGATATAAAACTGCCTTCACATATCAGATATTCTCATGAAACTGTGATAACAACATCGCACATGCAGTTGTGAATTGCTTTCTTTGATAGCTGTGGCATGCCAGGCACTTCCCCTTGTGGTTCTGTACAGTGAGCTCTCAGCCTCACTGGAGTTCACTTTATATGCCAATTTATATTTAAAGGTGTTTTTAAAGGTGAAGGTGGGCTTTGTTATCTAGATTTCACTATACGATACAAATTTTGTCTTTCCTCTGTGAAAAGCATTTTAATCACATGAATCGGGCTACGTATAATATGTAGCTTATATATTTACATGCAGTCTACATCTGTATCTATCCACCCATACTTTTTTTTTTTTTTCAATATTTCAGTTATTCCTAATCTATCTCAAAAATTTAGGAAGCTGAGGATTAGTGCTTTTTTCTGTAAAACAGATACTGATCCTTACTTTATTCTGCAGAATAAGTCTGGAAATCTTGTTAGTGTAGGCTTTAATCAAGACTTGGTATCATTCTATTCTCCTTAGGCCCTTTCTTGCCCTAGCATAAAAAGAAAGATTTGCCACACTAGGTTATGGCAGTAATTCCATTAGTCCCTATAGCTCCCTTCCAATATTTGACAAAAGATCAGGGGACAAACCTTCCCAGTATACTTGAACAAAAGATGTAAAACTTTGTTAGCTGTATCTAAACCCACACTGGGACATCATGTTGACCCTGTCTTCTAAGGGAAAGATGACCTTTGTTTAAAAAAGTCATGCTTTAGCAGGAGTTAAGATGACTTAGGTCCTTAAAAGTCAGACACACCTATTGGGTTGCTCAGATTTTTACCACCATATCCTTCCTGGACAAATGAGGAAGGTCTGCCAAGCAAGTCCAAAAAACCATGAGTATGGCTGTCAGAAAAGTTGATTGATAGGATGAGGAACCAAAAGCCAAACTAACCTGCAAGGGTTTTCTCTCTTTATTACCCAGGACTGTTATTGACAACATAATGATGTGTCTGAGACAGTTAAGCAACAGGAACCAGCAGAAGACAGGGAGGAACAAGTAATTAATAAGAAAATATGAAGAGGAAGAAAGCAATGCAATGAATGACCCTCTGTTATTTCTTTCTGTTAACAAGTGTGTTTGGAGCCAATGTGCTTACGAAGCATGATGCGCTCCCTTTTCTGAAACAACAGTCATAAGTGAAATTAATTCAGGAAGAAAACACACTTACAAAGCTGTTCAGGATCTCAGTCAAAAAAGGTGCAAGTTCTTCACGTTTCAGAAATTTATGAAATGAGAAAGCCCAAGAACACAGCTCCCAGGTTAGGATGCATAACAACCCACTGGCTGGTGCCCTGGTGTGCTACAAGAAACCTTAGGTCCCTCTGCAGACTGTCTCAAAAGCCTGTGGGATGAAACATTTTGCTTCGACTGCAGCTGTACAGAGTCCTGAATCTGGGTATCTCCTCAGCTGCAGACCGTGAATCCATATCTACTGATGACAAAAATGTCATGGATACCAACGATTTCTGCAAAATCCTTCTGTTTCAATAAGAAAATGTATTTAACTGCAGGGTACTTTCACAGAGGATGTTCTCAGTAACTGTTGTACATGACCCGGGGGATTACGTGCAGGAAATTGGTGCAGATTACAAGAAATTACAAATAAGTGAATGAGAAATTTGGAGTGCTAGCATGAGAAAGAATAGATATAGGGATGTGGTAGCAGCAAGCCTTTAGAAGGTGACAGTGAGATACACACAGAAAAGGAAGGATAAATAGACAAGGACCCTACATGTCTGAGAAGAGACAAAGGATTCAATCTCTTGGATTTCTGTCTGTCCTTGCCCAGTATAATCCTCCTTCATAGTCCTTTTCCCCTGTCCCCCTGCATGTGTCCATGAAATGCAACAGCAGTTGCAGTTTGGTAGCTCTGCCAAGTTGGGCTTCTGCTCTTCAGAGTGAAGTAGTAGCTCAAGCTAATTGCTTCTGGGTCACCTATGTCACCATGTTTGAATGTAAGTCATTTGCCAGCTTGGGTCTGAGCATCTTTGCTAGGGAGGGCAGTTGGTCTGCTCTAGACTAGGGTCAGCACAGGAATCAGCATGGGGGTTCAGTTGGGTATTTTGGGCTACAATGCCACTTTGAGACCTCAGCATAGACAGAGCCGAAGAAACCAGTATATCTGCCAGCAAAGCATAAATGGAGAATGTAACTGTGAAACATAGATTCCTGCAGGCAGGTTGTTAGCATATCTGACCAGGTGGCCAAAGAATGCCTAAATTTTGTCACCTGAAATACAGGAATCTGGAGAAAATCACGTGCTGCATCATCCTGCAGAAAATTACTTCATACCTGTTGTTGGGGTTTGGGTTTTCTTTTGGGTTGTGTGTGGGGGGGGGGGGCAGGGGGGAGGTTATTGTAGCAAAATTATCATATCAGCATCTTGGAGGAGCTATGCTTGAGGTCTACACAAGGGAAGAAAGAAACAGAAGAAGAAAGAAAATAGACACAAAGATGTCTCTGGTAGGGATGCTGTCTTTGTACAATATCAACACAACGATGTCCTGACTATTATCTAGATATCAGCCTAATACAAAAGATAAATTAAAATTACAACTAATAAGACAATGGTGGAGAAGGAAGACATTCTCAGAAATAAAACATATTGCCATGATTGTAAAAGATTAACATTTTTCTTATTAAATGATGAGCTTGCTTTTTAATATCAGCATTATAATAGACTATACTATGAATCTCTTTATCATACCTAAAGCACTGTTAATTCATCTTTCATGAATACATTAGAAGAGAGGATTTTCCCATAGGCAAACACATCATACATATTTGCAAATGTCTTACATAATGATGCAAACACTATGCATGGAGAGTAGCTGTACTATGGTGAAAGGGAGAAACAGCACATGCACGAAAAAGACTTTCATTCAATTTCATTAAATACTTAAACCGACAAAATAAAGTAAGTCCAATTTGCTGTATATAAATCTTGCAGGCAAGGAAAAGGCTGCTGCTTAAATTTATTCTTTAGTCTAAATTCAGCTATTCATAATAGGGAGTTTGACGACTGTAGATAGAACAAATGATTTGTTAACACATCGATTGCATTTGTTCTTAAAATAAAACATTGTTCATTTTGCAGTTATATCTACCAGCAAATTCCTAAATATCTTCTTATTTGGGAAACAGTGCATGCACCATAGTCTGCTTTAAAAAATCTTATTGATATACTACAGTACGGAAATGAAATTGGAAATCACAGCCACGGACACAAAATAAATAGTAGTCATTTTATTTAGCTTGTTACCATCTAGTCTAGTCCAAGAATATTACCTTAACGGCAGACTCTGAATTCATGAAGAGTTACATAAGGGCCCTGTTGTCAAACATAAAAACAACCCATTTAGTGCCTGTTTTGCATCTGCATAGGAAGTTTTCTTTCATTATCCACCAGCCCCTAGATCTTATTATAGCTATTGTTTAATTTGTGCTCTGTTTTACAAACGACACTTGTACAGGCCTCCTGGGGCTGCTGATAGAAGTGTGGCTGTCTCCTTCCCTTGTGTCAATTCTTTTGTGAACCTTTATAATTAGCCACTTAACAAATTGAGGAAAATGAATCTGTGGCTGTGAAGTGCTCACTGGTGCTAAGTCAACCATGTGACAGTCCAAGCTGATACCTAAAAACTCATGGCACTCAGCTGCCCAAAGGGTTAACAAAACCTCATTATAGTAGGTTAATACATAGAACCGAGATATGACACCACCAAGAAAACCTAGAAAAGTTAGAGTCATTTTCTTTGGTTAAAATACGTATAATTCTTTCAAAATGAAGGACTTGAACTCCCCTGTCTTTCTGGGAGGAAGTTACCAAATTATACACCAGAGTGAGTCACGTATCATGGCTTAAAGCCTATGCTGGCCAGCTCTCATTGTTTTATCTATGGGGTTTTATAGGCAGAATGTCAACTCAGCAGATGTCTCTTGCAGAGAAAAATGTGTCCCAGCTTTTAGGATGTCACATTTCCCACGTTCCTGTAAGAGACACCATGGTTAATTTTCTGATGTGAGTTTGAATAAGTAATGCGATTTCTAACAAAAATATAGCATGCACTCATACATGCTTTTTCCCTACAAAGTAGTCTTTTATTTACTTTTGCAAAATATTTTAGGTTTTTTTGTCTTTTCAATTGAAAAACAATATGTTGTTTCTATTTTTAGTAATCAAAACTGGACATTTTATTTCCTGTGTTTGGCTTTTTTTGTTTATGTGCAAACAGGATTTATTTTAAAAAGCAAGTGGAATATTTTTTTGGTCAAAAATTGTTTTTTACTGGGATCTTTAAAACTGGGTTATTGTCTACTGGTTCTATTGCTAATATAGCAAAAGGATTTCAGGGTGTTAATTTCATATGCATAAATATATATATATATATATACATACATGTACATACACACACAGCAGAAGCAAGCTTTGAACCAGGAGTAGGAATCTGAATCTCCCCCATTCTCAGGTGAGTGATTTAACTACTGAGCCCAATTAGTCATGACATCTTTCTCCTATGTAGTGGGAGGACACCAGTAAGGGAAGTGGAGCGAGCCCTCCCCCCTTACCCTGAACAGATGGTTGCTCATTGATTAGGGTGTCCCTTGAGAGGTGGAAACGGGTTTGAACCTCTGCCAGTGGAAGGGGAATTAAATCCACGTCTTCTTTAAAGTAGGTCCTTCTAGCCACCGAAAAGGAAAGCTGCACTGTGAAGACATTTTGCAAGAAAGACTTGCTCTCTGAAAGGGATCTAACACAATTGTCTGAACCCAGAAAGAAGATTTCAAGCTGTGAATTCGGGCTGGTGTTGGCTCTTCATTGAGCAGGGCCCCTGAGCCTCTGGAATATAAAACACATTCCTCTTCTACGCATTTCAGATTAGCTCGCCAGAGCAATGTGATCCCCAAGTAAACTGGCTCTGGTGACTGTTGTTCTGATCATATTGTTGATTTGAAGCATCTAATCTTGTCCAGGTACTTTGTGAGGGGCTTAAATCCAGAACATGGCGCTTTGGATTTCACGTCAAACTTTTATATTTCTGAATTTTACATTTCCAAAATGATTTCTGTATTATGGGAAAACTCGCCAGCAGTGAATGCAGCTGTGGAACCACTCACTTAGCTCTGTATATATTGTGTTGATATGGGCAGGACCATACCAAAACAATATATAGGAGTTTTAAGAACAAAGACCTGTATTTGAGTAGGATGGTGAAGAAAGTATTTCTCTTCAGAGGTCCATCTGGAGCAGCCAGAGATGTAAATCTTAGTAGGAGGATTGTGTTTGTGTTCATTCAGTAGCAGAAGGAAAAGAAGGGGTACTTTTCCCACCCAGGGGTTAGTGATGCCAAGTAGTTCTGCAAGAAGATGGAGCACACCTCCCTCGGTCCAGGCAAATTCTAACCTTTGTGACTGCACAGCTCAGTGGCTGCGGTTTGCTGTTATAATATACACTCGATTCCTGAATACATGTGGGAGCAAATGAGACTGGGGCTCTGCATGTCATAGAAAAGGCTGGCACGTAACAAGACATGGAGCATTTTAGCACTCTTCCAGCCTCTCAATGACTCACACAGCTGTAGCATCACCACCTGTCACAAGAGTCTTCCTTGGTTAGTATCAGCTGGGCAGCCCTTACAGGAAAGATGCTGGAAAATGCTGAAAACAGATGCAGTGCAGTATATACCTTTCCTAATGAGAAAGGAAGGTTGGTGGACAGAGGAAGATGAGACTGTGGGCATGGTGGGGTTGGCTGTGGCAGAATAGACACCTAGACAGGTTTTGTCACTGGTTATGGCAGTGAACATGGTGGAAACAGCTTCACATGCTGACGGTGTGAAACCAAGGAGCCAAGGTGAGAAAAATACTACTTATGGCTATAGAGAACAGCGGAGTATAGATATTTGAGGTCAAGTGCAGGAAT
>NW_009259795.1:1259013-1262134 GCF_000687185.1 Egretta garzetta | reverse complement strand
CAGGAATGCAGAAAATGAAGTGAGAGAGAGAAAAATAAAACCTGCCAGCCCCATCAGTGGTGGTACACATACCAGTGAGCTATATATGGGATAGCATGTCCTTGTCTTAACAAAAATCCTGCCTTACAATCCCCTTCTGGAATGCAGTTTTTATTGTAAGTTCTTCCCACTTCCTTTATCTTCTGAGTCATAAACTCCTCCGAGGCTAATGAGGGAGATAGTAGTATTATTTTCTCTGAATGCGGTATGTACCTACATTTTCTAGCTTGATATTATTCCACCTGACTATAGAGAATTAAATCAAAGAGGCTGCTAGGGAAAAACCAAGCTAGAAACAAAACAACAGAGATGAGCTATCTCCAGAGAAATGCCAAGCGACAGGGAAGAAGGCAGGGAGCTATTAACTGCGAGACAGGCACCTGCTTGTCTCCAGTCAGGCTAACAGGTGTATTTTCCCTGACCAAAGCCTAAGAGAAAAAGAAAATTAAATTGTTCAGGAAAGAAATAAATCCCTGGCTAAAGAAGGGTGGTGTGGGGAGTATTTAGTTATAAGAAAATGCTGCAGGGAAGCAGTGAAAGTAGGGGAATTAGCAACTGCCTGTATCTCCCAGGCTAGGAAAGAGGTGTCCACTGCCCCCCAAAAAAATTTTAAAAAGCTCACAGGAATAAGCAAGATTCAAGAAATAGGTCTTCTGTGGTTTTATCTCCCTTCTCAGAATGCTGTGTACTCTGCAATGAATAAATAATGTTCTGTTTTGAAGAAGCGGCCTTGCAGACGCCAAATACGTCTGGATTTGCTGCTTTTTCACAGGTGAAGAACAGAGGGCTGCAGCCCAGTGATCCAGTCTAGGGACTGTGCAAGTGTATCTACAGGGGGGCCGTGAAACCTCTCACTAGCAGGATACATTTGGGAGAGATGGATAGGGCCTAAAATATGGTTCACTATAATAATAGTGATAGCCACAGTTTGGATGGCGGGAAGTTGTACTCTTTTGCTTCTCTCACATTCTGTTGTGGGCCCTGGAGAAACACATGCCATATATGCTGGGTGCAGTGGGGTCTTCTGTGCTTTTGTAACCGTGCGAATTGCCCGGAGGCATGAGAGCGTCACAAAAACAGAGAAGCAGCAAAAATAGTGGCTCAGTATCCCACCTGCTTTGGAAATAACTGAAGAACTTGCCCTGGAGACTTGCAATGATTTGGGGCCC
Source organism: Egretta garzetta (assembly GCF_000687185.1). Lineage (NCBI taxonomy): Eukaryota > Metazoa > Chordata > Aves > Pelecaniformes > Ardeidae > Egretta > Egretta garzetta. Next base: position 1,260,926 of record NW_009259795.1, on the reverse strand, counting down.
TGGAAGACGAAAGATATTTTAATGAGAGTTCATTAGGGCTGTGAATGTTCATTGACCTGATAAGCACTTTCACTTCTAAATAACTATTGAAATCCACTGCGAATCAGTAATAACCAAAAGTGGCTGCTGACTTAGTGCCATCTATAGCCCAAAAGATACATATACATCATAGGGGCCATTTCTACACTTATATATTGGAAACCTCAGCAATTAAACAATGATTAAAGGAAGAGAATAGTAACGTGATTCTTAGAGACATTCTCACTATGGAAAAAGCAAGGTGTTTCAGAAGGATCACATGCTGAAGCTTCCTCTTCTACAAACTCCATCACACTTATTCTGTGACTGGAGTTTATTAATACCCCTTTGATTCTCAGCCTGGCAGGCCACATACGTAAATACTGAATCCCGTCTAAAATATATTTATACACACATGTATAAATAGACTAGACACACAAACACATACACACACACACAACGTCACTGTATTGTTTTTCCTTTCCCCTTTTAATTGTTGCATTATTGAGCTGTATTGACTTATATCTCTTCTAAACGTGCATCATACAAGTAACTTACAATTTACTCTGTGTTATTAATTCCCCCTGGCAAGTTGAAATTTTAAATAAAATGGCCTAGAATATATGATCATGATGAATTGAAACAAATTAGATGTATTACTCTATGTAGGAGGCAGTATTGACCTATTCTAAAATGCATTATTGGACCAATTTTAAAGCAGAAGAATCACAGCAATTGATTAGCAGCTGTTGGAATGCATCTTACATCAATACGTAAGTGTATTTTCGACAGTTTTCAGTGTGCTGCTACAAGAACTCATCTGCAGCCTTAAATTTTGCTCCCCCCTCCTTCATCTAGCTGTAATGTATTTATCTGCTAATACCGAGGTGCGAAAGGGCAAAATCTCCAGACTCGATCCCACCATCAGTGCTGCTGGTCTGTATCATGTAGAAGGAAATGGAACTATTCAGGATTCACACTGGCTAATGAAGAGACAGTAATCATCCTTTGTGCTGCCTTTCAGAAGGAACTCTGCTGTATTGGGTAAGATTCCCTTGCAGTGATATACTTTAGAAATAACTTCAAAAAGTTAAGCAAAAAGCAGGAGGAAAGTTGAGCTTTTTCTCACTGCTCAACTACATCTGCTCTGCAGCCTATACTGTATGTGGGACTACTCACATGAACAAGAAACTCTTTGAAAATCTGCAGGCCACAAAGCTACTCCAAAAGGAACAAATAATCAAACCAAATATTTAAGAGAGATTTTGTTTTCCCAGTATCAGGAATAAAAGCATTTAGAGTATTCTTCAGTAAAATGCAAGCAACATCGACGACAACAAACCCTGTTCATTAATCTCTTTATGCAGTTGAATTAATGGCCCTTTATATGTACTTACAGTCTCTAATAAGCACACAATAATTTCCATCAGTTTCTATCTAATTTCTACCAGTTAAAGAGCAGAGGTTGCTTTGTTTGTAAGGGTAAAATAGAAGTAGATTCTTTGGTTAAAGATTAAAAGGCATCTGTGCCAGAACAGCATGAATAAAGGCATAACATTTAAATACAGTGGATTCGATTTTATTTTGCAGCTTTTTACAGACAAATAAAATCAGTGTGTGTGTACATACTCATTTAAAATATGCAATAAGAGGCATTTTTCACCTAGAATGAATCTTATTTGTCATTTGGTACAAAGCCCCTTTCAGAGAAATTGTTGATTTTTCGCAGAGGCTCCTATACTTCTTATTCCTTTTGTATTATTTCAATCAGCAATGGATATACATCTTTGTTAGCCTAATTTGGGGGCCTACAGAGCAGGAAGAAGGAAAGCACAAAGGAACACACTTGACATATTGGTCTATTTGCTACCTCTTTTAAGCTCAATGCATACTAA
>NW_009259795.1:1236513-1256513 GCF_000687185.1 Egretta garzetta | reverse complement strand
GTTTTGCAATTAAAATATCAGATCAGAGAATGTGAGGTGAACACATCTGATCTAATTATTCACCTTGGCTATTTTTAAGATGCAGTTAGGTGTTGTTTTGCCATTAAAATATCAGATCAGAGAATGAGAGGTTAAGTGAACACATCTGATCTAATTATTCACCTTATACTAAATGGTAGCACTTACACATTATCGTGAGCAGAATTGACACTTTGTATCCCTGTGTTTATTTTTTTATTCTTTGCATTTCATTCTAATTACATGTTCTTAAAAATGGGCACATTATGATTCATGCTGCTGCTGGGTTTAAGATAACTATACACCTCTCAAGCTTTTGTTGGATCTCAGGTAGCTGGAAATAAAGCACTTCAGGGCAAGACTGCACAGCCTGATCCTGTATTCAAACACATAACAGAAATGTATTCGCTGGGTAGTTCTGACTTTCGTTATGATTCTTCATCTTAAATGACCTTGGAGACTAACTCTTGTTTCAAGCAAATTCTAGGTGAATCTTCAAGTGACCTGACTTTGTATTAAACCAAGGCTGAGCTTTAAATAAAGTCTAGGATTGCATACACCTATGCTACAATCTCCAGTTACCTCAGCAAACCTCTCTGCCTTGGCTAAGGACATGCAAAAAATGCATAACACTGGGTTACCATCACTCATATGTAACCATCTTTGATATCAAACCATTTACAATTTAATATCTTCTCTACTGGATTCAGTTTTTTCCTGAATGGGAGATACCTTTCTGTGTGCAAATTTCACCTAAATTATGACAAAAGCTCGGATTATTTCTTCATTAATGTATTTTCTGGAACAACGGCTGAAAGAGTCATTCATGACTGTGATTCAGTGAGAACGACTGTAAAAGTCATGAAAGTGATAAATGTGTTATTTAAACATCTTTTCAGTATTTAGTTTGCTACTCTACTCAAATAATTCATTAATTGCCAGTTATGAAAATTCTATTCTGTACTTACAGGATTTTTTTCCCACTGAGAAGAAATTTTAAAAATACCTTCCATTATTGTTTTATTCTCCACTGGCTAGACCTTTTAGAATATTATATCCTGTTAATTTATAAACACATGGATTGTCACAGCCTATATAAAATAACTTTCAAACACTGTGAAAGGAAAATACTGCCTACAACTAGAGGCTTTTAACCTAATTAGCATAACTAAGCATAAAAAATAAATGATCAGAGACTATAACGTGAAAAATAATTGAAAACAATGGCTATGTTTCAGAACTGTACAAATCAGACCGATGGTTTGTCTTACATTATTAAGGTCCGAAGAAGAAGGATGGTAAATAAATGGGAAATAAGTACTGTAAAGATGTGTTTTGGGAACTTACATTGAGAGTATGCAATCGAAATTACCCAAGTGGATTTAAATATTTGAGTTTTATTTAGATCTCCTGCCTGTATTGGCTAGGAGGAGAGTAAATAACAATCCATTCACGCAGTCCTTACCCATAAGAGTAGAGGGCTGAAGGCAGCAGTTCTGGAAAGCAATGTGGAAGTCAATTAGTGGTAACATGCATAGGTACAGTGTTTCCCTAGGGGGTCCTAACTTATCTCAAAAAGCAGCAATGATAGCAGAAAAGGTGATCAAGACCGACAGAGGAACTTTTTTAAACTGACTGGTTTATATAAGCATAAGAATAGGGAGAATTTGAGGATCCTGGCAGCGTGGAAATAAGGAAATCAAGAGAAAGGAAGATCCACAGGGCTTTCTGCTGTGGATCTGATCTGGCTCCTACTTGAAAGGACGCATAAAGAATCTCTCCTGTCATGTAATCCACCAGATGGAAATTGGAAGAAGGAGTATTCATCCCTACGAAGTTTTCCAAATAATTCAGCCTTAGAATTTCTGCTCTGGGAAGGAAATCTGTACCACAGTCTACTGTGTATTGGGGTTACTTAGCAGAACACATAATTGAAACGGGTGTGATTTTTTTAAAGTCATTTGCCTTGGTTAAAAAAAAAAAAAAAAAGCATTTATTTCTAAGAAAAAATACATCATCTGTTCTTCCCTACTGTTTCTACCAAACAATAGTTATTAGTTGACTTAGAGAATAGCTATGGAAAATTAGGCAGCTAAGATGGAATTTACCCAACTTGGAATTTGAGGAGAATTGTATATTTAGCATTTGTCTGGGGATTAGAGAAGCAGGATTGCCATGCAATGCAGAGTCGTAGCAAGTTCTTCCAGTCTAGTCGACTTGAACATAAGAAACAGATGCTACGCCAACATTCAGCTGGGTAAGCATCCCAAAAGTTAAGAACTTAATGGAAATTAGCAATATAGCAGTGAAACAAAAAAAAAAAAAAAAAAAAAAAAATGAATCCCGTTTCTTTGGCCCTCCTAAAAAATACACTGCCTTACATTTTGCTATCTGCTCTGTTGCGGTGATACAAGGCGCTTGGTTGGAAGCAGCCACTAAAGGACATTTATGAAAAGGAAAAAGGAAAGAGCATAGCACTTGTGGCAAGTCTTTTCATGCCTGCAAAACAAGTTTTGTATCAACTGTTGATGAATGGATCGGTCTACGACTAGAAGGAGCTGTCATCTACGTGACGACCAGAAGGTGGCATAATCTCTACGTTGATTGAGGCCTGTCAGCTCCGCTGCTGAGCACAAAAAGCACTTTTATTTGCAGGGAAGATGTTATCGGAGTTCTCGGTTCCAGCCGATCAGACCTGCGGTTCGTGCAGGTCACGGTTCTGTCTCTTCTGGTGGTTCCCTGTTACATGGCCATGAAAGTCACTTGTTGGCTTTATGCATCTTTAGCGATACCGTATATTTGGGTGGCAGTATTAATGCTTGAGTACGCTGTGTCATTTTTCCTTGGCTTCCACTACTTAGGTTAGTGATTTTTTTTTTTTTTTTCTCCCAGAGGAAAATAATCAACATTGTCTTTCATTGCTATCATGCTATCTTTTAGTCATTATGGACCTGATCCTGGACCTCTGAAGTCAGTGGGAATTTTGAATAACTCTCCTCTGAGTGGTTAGGTGCAGCCTTAGAGCCACTTGCTATCGATTTATTCCACTTTGCATCCTTCATATATGGGGATATTTTGTGAGGGAGCTGCCATGCTATCTGTTGTATATAGACTATGTTATCCTGTTAAACTAAGAGGTCCCACTTCAGGGTAACACGGTTGTTACCTTTCTCAGGTCTCAAGAATTCCTAGAAAATTTCAGGATTGATTCTTAGAACTCGCCATCAGTTGCATTCACCTTTTCCTCTCTTCCTGCACTGACTGGGATGTAAGAATGCATTCGTAGCTCTTTCTTTACTTATCTTCGGAAGTTTTGCACAAAGGGTGCTATTTAAAAATAAATTTAGTTGACTGCTCAATGGCCCAGTCTATTTCCTGTAGAAACAGGGATCTTTTAATTTACTGTTAAGTTGCCTTTCAATGAAATATTGGATTACCTTTATGTAGGAGAAATTCAGCGCAGGGAATGGCTACTTCATTTTGCCTCTGAATTTGATTTCTGTAACTCCACTTCTGTGATTTGATAAGTGTGTATGCTTTACTACAGCACTTTTAAAAGGAATGAGAACACAGCATGATAATGCAGTTACAGAGTTAATCTACAGCAAGGGGAGTTTGGATTATTCCTCTAGATTTTTCTATTTTTTTTTTTTTAAATCCATTAGAAGAGTTAGAGAAATGCCTCTCTGAATTTCAGCATTTTCATTTTCAGAAATGATTATGTGTTCAGCTCAACAAGAGAAGCTTCTGTGGCACTTTCATTGGCACTTATGCTTTCTGCCCTGGCTGTCGGCACAGCCCAGGTCTGCCTGAAAGCAGGCAGGGAGTCTCACACACATGAGGACAGAGGAAAGGCAGCACAAGGGGTACAGCAGACAACAAAAGCAGCTCAGGGGCCCAGTGTTGCTCTGCAACCTCCTTGGTTTTAATAAGACCTGCACAGGCACTGCAGGAGGACACTGAGCTCAGCACAGAGCCAAGTCTGGGACTGAAATGCCCTCAAATGTAGAAAAAAACAGTAATTTACTATCACTGTTAATAGCAATGGGAGAAAGTTATTGAAGAGGTTTAGAGGAACATCTGCTTTGCTTTTCCTCTACTCAGCTAGCAGGTAGCAGAGGCAGTGGTCACCAGTATTGCTGTTCGTTACCTGTAAAGACTAGACACAGACCTGACACTCTGCTATCAGAGAGTACTTGAAAGGGTTTATACTGGAAATTTGAATCTCATTTTACAACTTCAGAGCTTCCCTGAATCTTCCAGTTTTGTTTAGAAACATGGGATACAAATGTCTCCTCTTAAAAGAAAAAAACAAACAGAGACAAAGCATTTAATAGATGTTTCTAAAAATTTCTAGTATGGAATTCTTTCCTGCAGTTATCTGTCAAAAGGGATGGGGGGAAGCAAATGAATTAGTGGTTTTATCAGCATTTTTTCATGTTGCTGAACTAAAAAAATGGCTCGATTTGAAACTTAAATGTTGACATTTTAGTTAACATATCTATCAAAACTGTTGGCAATTACATATATGCTGTATTTTAACCAACTCTATTAATAGAATCGTGTGTTGAAAGATAGGAAAAATTTACTTCTAGTGTTCAGATAGCCTCAAATACAAAACTAGCAAGATTACTAAAACTTAACCTTGGAAAGAAAAGCAGATGAAAACATAGATAATTTACTTTAGATCTTAATTCAGATTGAAGTACTCAATATGAGCCAGCAATGTGCCCAGGTGGCCAAGAGGGCAACAGCATCCTGGCTTGTATCACTAATAGTGTGGCCAGCAGGAGCAGGCAAGTGATGGTGTCCCTGTACTCGGCACTGGTGAGGCTGCATCTCAAATACTGTGTGCAGTATCGGGCCCCTCACTACGAGAAGGGCATTGAGGTACTGGAGCATGTCCAGAGAAGGGCAACAAAGCTGGTGAGGGGTCTGGAGCACAAGTCTTATGAGCAGCGGCTGAGGGAACTGGGGTTGTTCAGCCTGGAAAAAAAGGAGGCTGAGGGGAGACCTTATTGCCCTCTACAACTACCTGAAAGGAGGCTGTAGTGAGGTGGGTGTCGGTCTCTTCTCCCAAGTAACGGAAGATAGGACAAGAGGAAATGGCCTCAAATTGCATGAGGGAAGGCTTTGATTGGACATTAGGAAAAAGTTCTTCACCAAAAGGGTTGTCTAACATGGGAACAGGCTGCCCAGGGAAGTGGTTGAGTCCCCATCCCTGGAGATACTTAAAAGATGGGTAGACGTGGTGCTTAGGGACGTGGTTTAGTGACAGAATGGCAGTGCTAGGTTAACAGTTGGACTTGGTGTTCTTAAAGGTCTTTTCCAACCTTGCATGATTCTATGATTCTATCCTATGATTATCAGGTAGAGATATTGATCTAAGGTATTTAAAAATTACATTACAGTTGTAAGCTTATTTTCACAGCTACTGGATGTGTTACAGATCTGAAGAAGAAATAGTTAAATATAACTTAATTGTAAGTATGAAAAAATCACTCTAAAATGTTTGTTTTGAAATTGTAATGTCTGTAATACGAGCCCTTCAGAAAAAAAAGTACAAGAGCTTCTACATAATGTAAGAGCCCAAGTGAGTTATGCACTTTCAGACCTCTATCTCACTCACTCAATTTGACAAAATCTTACATTTATACCTTTTAAAGTTTCTTTTCCTCTCTACAGCCTGTTGAGAGGGACTGTTTAAAAGTATGAGGCACTAAGTCAGATATTCAGAAGTCCTTTATCTTCAGCTCTGCTTGGCTTAATTGGAGTAAAGTACCAATTTTTCTCCCTATAATCCCTCAAGCAACTCCATGTGGAAAACATCTCCTGTGCTTTGTGAATAAATCTTGAGGGTTCAAACTGTGAAGTGAAAGCAATTGGACATTTTTTATTAAAAAAAGTAAGAGGGAAAAAAACCCAGTTAAGAAACCAGATTAACTAAATGAAGCTGAGGAATAAACTGAACTGACTCTTTCCTGTCTCTGCCCTTTGGAAAATTCAGGTTCCTTCTCTCCCTTTTGTTTTAATACAGAATTCAAACTGCTGCTAAGAAACCCCCTCATGGAAATTATTGGACAAAAATTTCTGTGAAAAGCTCGAGCTTCAGTGAAACAGATTTTTAAAAAGTTTCAGTGAATAAATACCAGGAGGGATAATGCCTTGGAGTAGCATCTCCAAATTCACTACAATCTCTGTTGAAAGCACTTCTGTATCAGCTATGCCGATGTGTAACTCTGGACTCACTGACAAACTTCTGACTATGTAGATGCTATTTCAGGTTTTTTTGCCAGAAAATGAGCTAGATTTTTAACCTAATAAGGTGTAAATTATTATTGACAGGTCTCTCTCCCCTCATTACCCTAGTCTTTATGTCAGACCAATAGCATGAGAAGGATGAAGATCCTGATAGCAAATGAAGTTTTGTTTAACATATGATGCTCGATTAAGTATGCCAAGGAAGAATTAATTTAAAAAAAAATACTGTTTTGCCTTTTCTTTTTGTCTTCAGATGTTTGGGAAAGATCCCCATGCATTGCAAAGTTAAGTTAATTTAAGCCTCATAGGTCACCAAATCCTCTCTGAGGCTGCCTCCTCCAAATTGGCTGGCTATTTTTTCAAACTATGCTGTCCATTAGTTTTCCCACTAGAAATTTTATTTTGTATGCATGTATACACAGCGCACTTAGTATAATCTCATAATCTCCAGGTTAATTAACACAACTTAACATAATTAAAAATAAGAACGATTGATGTAGAAAATAATTGCTCCTTGCAAATGTATAGTTGCCAAACAACTTGCTCCCAGAAAGCTGGAGTTAATACATTATCATAACAATGGAATTATTGAGCTATGCCAAGCCAATGAAGCAATCATCCTCATGCAACAGATGAAGTCTCACACCTCTGGACCAGCCAAAAGCCAGCTCTCAACAGAGACATGTTTTCTCTTCCTCTTACTGCATCCTCTAACCCCAAATCTGAAGATTGTTGGGAGCATCCTCAACCAGTTGCTGCCACTGGGACAAAGGAGGCAGGTGGTCACTTGAATATCTCAAACCAAAACCAGCTAGAAATCCCCTGCAAGTGGTGCCTGGCTTAGCGAGTGGATCACCACCTGCCCACAGAGTCTGGCGCTTCTGAGCAGTTTTCAAGGTTGCCCCATATCAAGTGCATTGCAGCAGTCAAATCAGGTGGTACCAAAAGCACAGATCCTCTGGGACCGTTCATCAAGATAGGAAAGTTCCTATTATCTGGCTGCCTGGGGCAACCAAAACCCCACTTAATTACTGCTCTTCAGACAAGGTGGAGACCTGCATTTAAAAACTGTATGTGCACTGAGTGAGCAGCACATAAAGCTGAAATGGAAAACTGGCTCTCTGCCTCAGAGTTTCCAAGTACATGTCCTTGAAGAGCAGAAAACTAGTGGGGGAGGCTGCCATCCTGCCTGCTATTTTCCTAACTTTTTCTGCTCGGTGAAGCCAGCCAGTCACCATTGAGACTTTGTTTCAGAAAATGGGGATGTGGCTAGCTCCCCCAAATGTAAGCCATTCATATCTTCCTCTCCAATAATAAATCTCTGGACTGTAATGTTTTTGAACAAGGCACAATACTTCTTTTTCTCCTAAGTCATTATAATTGTATCTCTACGACCTGATCTCTTGGCAAAATATTCCAGGCTGGCACTAGGTAGTCTGTGCTAACCTTAGGTAAAGGTACTATCATTTGATGTCTCGGCATGTTGTCAATTAATCTGGAATGCCAAATTCTTTTCAGTACAACAACAGTATTATTTACAAGGACACTTACTTTTGACTTGTACATGTGTCTTATACTCAATAGCACCAATGTCTTTTTCAACAAATAAGAAAATGCCACTTATCAAAATGTGCTTTTACACACCAAATGAAAAGCTCTTCTTTTAGCATGGCTGTAGCATAATGAATATAATTTCCTTCACAGTTGTATGGATTAGGCAACAAAAAAGAAAACGCAAGATGATTCTGAGATCCTTGACATGGTATTTTGCTTCCAAGCACCCCACACCTCTGTTGCAGATTGGAGAAGGTCTGGAGTTATGGGTAGAACCAGGCAAGTTTATAAAGGCTGAAGGTTAAGAAGAGGCTCACACACACTCAGAAAACTCCCATCTGCTCTTCCTTTGTCTTTTGTTTCTTTAGGACAAGAAACCCATATTTGGAGTCGGTGCTTAATAATCACCTCCATCCCTCCTTGACCCCAAGACTCCTGGTTAAAACAGTATTAGTTTCCAAATGGCTGGGTTTGCTCTGCTTTGTACAGGAGTGTCTCCAGTTATCTAGTGTAGACTGACACAAATGTTCTTCATCCTCAAAGCTGCAGCTATGAGGCTTAACGTCTTGCTCTGGGCACATGAGGCTATATGTAATGATGGCAATTGGTAATGTTGAATTTTGAAGCTTGAGTGACACCACTATGAATCTGGAAAAAAAATTAAAGGGAAAAGGGCATCCATCTAGGTACGGTATGGTTACATTGTCCACTTCCTCTTTGTTAATTTAGAGACTGTCTTAAATTATTAAAGTTAATCTCTCTTTTCTCTTATGAAACAATGACTTTTGTGTAATACTGCTGACTTTCACATTAACATTTTTGACGGTTCACAGTTGGTTTTAGGAGGAAAGGCTTTGACTGCGACAAAATACAAGAAGATACTCATCAGACAAAACTGTCTTTGCTGTGGAAGGGAAGCATTCAAACGTATACAACAAACAGACATATAAAATAATTTCAGGGACAGAAATTACAATGTACAATTTCTTCTGAGAAATTCAGAAAACACCATTATTATGTATGTCATGCAGACCCCCGCACAAATATGAGAAGTGATGTTTTGGAAGGGATGTTTTGATGTATTATAAAGTGGGATTCACATTTTTACAATGCTTCCAGCATCCAAGCCTTGCAAAAGAGCTTTTCGTGGGCAACAAAAAACAAACATTCCCTCCTCCTAAATAATTAGTGACATTTGCAAGTGAAGATGAGTTGTCAAAACTGCTCTATTCTTTGAGAAGAGCATAGAAAGACATTTATTTATCTCCCAACTACACAGTTGGCTTTCTGTGCAATTTGAGATTGCAGTGATATTGCTTTAGTTATCCCCTACAAACCAGCATTAATTATTCCTCACTCTACTGATTTAACACTGCTTCTCTACGCGTACCACAAAAAGGACAAGCACAGCGGGATTTTACTCTGTCTCAGTTCCACCTCTGTAATACATGCGTCTCCTTACTGTATATGCCTACTCCTTGATTTAAATGCTTCTTTTCTTCTCTGTTAATAGGCACAGGAACAAAAAGTCTAAGGTGGTTAAGTGTTTTCAACTCAGCATGTCAGCAGCTGAAAGCACATGCTGTGGCCCCAGCCCAGCGAAGCACTGAGGCAGATGTGCAGGGCAAAGCATGCAGGTCCATGTTTGGTAGGATTACCTCTATGTTTACAATTCAGCAGGCTCTCAAAGAATTTAGTAGAGTACAACTATCAGCAGCAGACCACGCACATGTGAGATGTGCCCAGGTTTTTCATGTTGTAATGAATATAGGCTGTTATAAATTAATTTCCTCGGGTTTCATCATTCAAAGAGCATCTACTACCATCCTCTTCTGATATCAAAGTAAGTACCAAAGAAGAAGAGGACAGAGAGATCTGAGAAGAAAGACACCTACAATAACTAGAAATCATTCTGCTAACAAGGAATGAGACAAGTGTCTCTGCGAAGAACTTATTTCACCTAATATCGCAGAAAAAGAGCAACAGAAAAGAAATACTGAGTAGTTCTTCAAAATACATGTCAGGTTTTATTTTACTAAACGTATGTGATATAGCAAAAGTTATACTAACTGAAACACGTGTGTCTGCCGCAAGGGATGATTCTCTTCCCTTCCAGCTACTGCTTGCACTGTCTGCAGCTCTGGGATTCATCTCACCAGACATGGACTGCTGCAAGCCAGACCTCCCAGGACCCTCGCGGTAAACCTGTGGAACACAGGCTGGGTCCTCCTAATAATCCTGTATTAAGGAAGATTTCTCTCCTCTTAATACAGTAGCATACACAGTAGCACAGATAAACTGCAGTTCAGAAGTACGAATTTCCTTCCATTGATGTGCTTGTATGGAGGCATCCACTATAGGCTTCTATACCTTAAATGAATTAAGTAATCTCAGTTTATTAGCCTGGCAAACACGGGAGGCTTTTTAAGAAAATTAAAAGCCATTGTGGGCTTAGCTATATTTTCTCAAGAGTGAAGTGACTCAACCAAAGCTGGGTTATCTGTAGTCTTTTGCTTCAATTCATTGTATGTAACAATGTTATAAGAAAAGTTAAAATCACAGCAAGCAAGCCTCAGAAATTAGTTATAACCTACAGCACATACAAAGAATATATAATTGTCTGACAAAAGACAGACGATTTATTGTATTTCCTTGAGTTATTGATAACCTTTAACTCATCAATAATGAGTGGGAGAAACGATGTATTTGGAGAATGACTCTATGCTCTGTTTATGCAACAGCATTTGATGATGAATGTGTTGCAAGGAGGAACGGCTGGGCATTCAGAGCTAGGAAAGCTTCTGTGAAGGACTTTGCGGTCACCAGGAGGGAATAATACCAACCCACAGATTTTTTTAACTGGTTTTTTTCTTCTGGTTTTCTTTTCTGGAACAGGTGTCAATTTTTGGCTGCCAGCAAGTGACAAGTAAAGCCCAGAGAAATTCTCTGAAACTGTAGAAATGGGTCAGTAGGGGAATAGTCTCTGAGGCAGGTGCAAATGCGTTTAGCTTTGAAAGACAGTTGCGTTCTGGTTCTGTGCATTCATTTCTTCCCTTGTCCTGGAAAATAGCTAGAACTACCAATAAGAGAAAAAAAAAAGGAAAAAAAAAAACAACAAAAACCTGACATCCCTGATGGAAGAGTTTTCTATCAGAAAGAACTCATTCGTAAAAACAATTCCCCTACCCCCAAACCCATTCCTGGAAGTGGGCTAATTAAAGCGCTTGATTCAACAGAGAAAAATAATTTCATTCTTATGTCTATCATTTTGACTTTCACTCTGTTTATGCAACAGCATTTGATGATGAATGTGTTGCAAGGAGGAACGGCTGGGCATTCAGAGCTAGGAAAGCTTCTGTGAAGGACTTTGCGGTCACCAGGAGGGAATAATACCAACCCACAGATTTTTTTAACTGGTTTTTTTCTTCTGGTTTTCTTTTCTGGAACAGGTGTCAATTTTTGGCTGCCAGCAAGTGACAAGTAAAGCCCAGAGAAATTCTCTGAAACTGTAGAAATGGGTCAGTAGGGGAATAGTCTCTGAGGCAGGTGCAAATGCGTTTAGCTTTGAAAGACAGTTGCGTTCTGGTTCTGTGCATTCATTTCTTCCCTTGTCCTGGAAAATAGCTAGAACTACCAATAAGAGAAAAAAAAAAGAAAAAAAAAACCAACAAAAACCTGACATCCCTGATGGAAGAGTTTTCTATCAGAAAGAACTCATTCGTAAAAACAATTCCCCTACCCCCAAACCCATTCCTGGAAGTGGGCTAATTAAAGCGCTTGATTCAACAGAGAAAAATAATTTCATTCTTATGTCTATCATTTTGACTTTCAAATTATATATTTCCATAGAATTTCAGATAACATTTTCCTGAGTGTCTGATTTCCTAGGAAATTATTTAAATTCCATCTTTTCATTTGAGTTGGAAAGAGAAGGAAATTGAAATATAATAATTCCTTACAGGATAATTCTGTAATTTCAACCATTTCTACTGACTGACAGGACTTCTTATGAATTAGATCAGAAGGTGTTTTGAGAGCAAGAAGAATTTCTAGTGAGGAAAAGAATTAGTAGCAATAACATTTATTTTTAAACAAAAATTTTAATTGATGAGGAAATAATCCATCATCATAAAATGATCTGTCCATGCTGCTTTCTATGATCTTGTTTCATTGCACTAGCATGCATGCTTGGGATCCTCCTGCAGCGTTTTAAATGAAGAATATGCACTATTCCTTAACTAAATAAAGACCCTTCTATCTGAAGTGTTGCCTTATCTTCTTGGTAACATAAGAAAAATAACATATAATTCCTCTTGTAAAAGAAGCTAAAGAAAGAAAATCTAGCAAAAAATATTAATTTGATATGTATTAAGCAATTTTAGACAGAAAAGTGTTGGGGTGTGGAAACAGTCCCACATTACAAGTTGCCTTTAGGAACTAAAATGTGAGCACTATATAGAAATGCCCACGATAGTATCAACAGCCTATGTGAAAAGGGAAATGTTATGTCTAGCCCTGTGACCGAAGAGGAATATGGGTGATCTTAATAATATGCATGTGTGTACTCCTGTTGTCCACAGATCACGAAGTACTTCAGAAGCACAGCTGATTTCAGGCTGGGGACACTTAACTGTCAGCAGGCAGAAGGAGTCTATAACCATCTACTTCTCATGGCTGAGGTGCAACAGATGAAATCCTTCAGCTGTGTGTGCTTCAAGTCAGGCAGTCTCTCAGATGCGGAGAACTAGGTGGTTTGATTTCATAAGGAGCTGAATACTTCTACTTGAACCTAGGTACTATGCCTACGACCCATTGTGGACAAGGTTGAGGAAGAACTGCACCCCCAGGCACTGCTATTCATGAGGGGAAATACTGTCATTTTTCAGTTTTTATAAATGTAACTTCAGGTTCTTTTTACAACATTTTGTGGCTTGTAAAAGAGGGACAGTGAGAAAAGATTTCACAGTTTTGAAATAGTAGGAATGAAGGAGCTAAGAAATGAGGAGTGACAAAAATATCAAACATGCTTAATTTCTCCATAGTCCCTAAAAAGTGAAAATCTCTTTTGTCTGAATTTTGAGCAGCAGTGCACTCTTTGCTTGTTTCATCCAAACTATCTCACACAGAATTAAAAATAAATGAAAAGTTAGAAAAAAACAGAGCCCTAAAATCACAATGATTATAAATCACTAAGGGATTATAATGATTTTCCCCTGTTGTGGCTGGCAGCCTAGAAATGGGATATACAGTAAGTGCTACTACTGTCAGCTAATGGAGATTCTCCTTTAGCTCAAGCGGTAGCGCTGTTGCTTTGGGATAGGAAGGTTGTGATGTCTTGCCTAAAGGGATATAAGTGTTGCAATTCAGGTCCCAAATGAGAAAAATTCTTCACACTGGTGCCCAATTAGTGATCTGATTCCTGGTGTTAAGTCTAATGCAATTTAGCACGCACCTGCTGAATAGCACACACGCCAAATGCCAACTGAATGGCTCCGGCTCTTTGTCTTTGTTCAGGGAGAGTTGAATGTTTTGTTGCAGGGTAGGGAGTAGAGGAGAGGGGCAAGGGGTATTTGCAAACATTTGTGTGAATGAAATCTGCAGGTTTGCTTCAGCAACATTTCGGAGCTGCTCGCATTCGCTCTGCAGCAAATGGATATGGATATTCACTGAGAGTGTAACCTGAGTATATAGAAGTTATACAAACAATGGGCTAATACTTTACTATCCCAAGTGGTGATAATCTGACCTGCTGACCTAAGAGCCACCAAAAGAGGCGATTCCTGCCTTGTTTTTGCAGCTTGAAATATAGAGAAGAGAGGGCCCCGCAGATATCCTAGCCTATCTTATTTTATTCTT
This sequence comes from Egretta garzetta, assembly GCF_000687185.1. Classification (NCBI taxonomy): domain Eukaryota; kingdom Metazoa; phylum Chordata; class Aves; order Pelecaniformes; family Ardeidae; genus Egretta; species Egretta garzetta. Next base: position 1,242,824 of record NW_009259795.1, on the reverse strand, counting down.
GTGATTCTGGTTTTCTTGTGGACATTGTGGAAAAATGTAAAGTTTGGAAAGGATTTGAATGAGATCGAGTTAAAGGATTTTGCAACACATAAGCCTGTAGTGAGCTGACATAGTTTTCTAAGGGTAGCCACAATTAATTCATTTAGACTAAAATAATTAAAAAGATGCCTGTCTAAGGCTCTAAGCTCCCTCACGTATCATTAATAATACAATAAAATCCCAGAAGAATGAAAATAATCATACCAACAGGAACTCAGCCAAGCAGCATCCTACAGAGACTCCTTTCCAACCTTTTATCGTTGTGGGAAACATACCTTCAGCCCTGTTAAAGAATGCTATTAAACAGGTGTCATTTGGAAACACCATATAGGGCTATTTTGTGCCAAAAAAAAAAGAGGCTGAAGCTTTACAGTTTCAGGGAACTCCAGAAAGCACCCAATTACCCCTCCATTGTGGAACAAGAGAGAATTCTGCTTGGGCATCAACTGCTGGCCAGAGATAACCACCCTAGTATGCACAGAAAAAAAAAGAATTCATTCATATTCAAGCTAGTTTCAGGTTCTAGAGGTGTGGCAATTCTTAACAAACATGTTAAGCTGCAGAGGTCAGTGGACAACTGTGAAACTCCAGGGTGCTAATATAATATTTTTAGTGAAAAGCCCTACACAGAAAATGAGTTGCAACATTTTGTCTCTGAAGCTGTCCTAACTTTAGTCTTCACATGGCTTTAAAGTGTAACACAGTGTAAACCAGACAGCAACAAAAGGCTCTCAAAGCATCCAAAGCACAGATAATAATCTAAAAGTATCAGTCAAAAGAAAAAGTTGGAATCTCTTAGCTACACGTAGTTGAAAAAAAAGGATTGGCAAGTTTGCTATACACTCTTATTGTCAAAAATTGGTGGAGCATCTAACCACCCACTTAAATGTAGGTCTTAAATGGAAGCAGGGGCACACCAAGCTCCTTCTCAAGTCTACCACTGTTACCTGCTTCTTATCTGATTTGGCAAAATTTTGTTGGCAGCTCCCTTTTTCCCAAGCCACCATTCTTCATGTTTGCTCACAAAATACAAGTTAGACAGAAAAGCAATCAAATATTATGTGTTTCTAAATGAAATTGTGGAGTATAGCAAAATAACCAAATGATTTCTGAGATGTGCAGCAGTTTAAAATTAAGAATATGCACATTTATGTGGCCTTTTTGCAACAGTCATCTTATGAGAACAGATCTGGGTTAAAATTAGAGCATACACGGCATCAATTGAAGTATGAGCATGATGCTTTAGGAAGTGCAGGTAGGAGCTTAGGCCTCTTTCAACTCTGATGTGTGGCCCAGCAGAAGGAATTCCAGGTTGGAAATAGGAGGGGCTAAGGTGCTGCCTATGGTCCAGCTCCCTGAAGGGCTCCAATGGAAGTTTTCTCCTCGTCTGCAATAGGGCCAGAATGTTACTTTTAAAGCTGCAGATTCCTCTCTCAGAAGACAAATGCACTCCTGTTAGTAGCCTAAAATGGAACAAAACTCTCAGAGGTCCCTATAGCTTTTGCCATTCCACAATGAGACACAAAGGCTGGAGTTGACAGCAGTTCAAAGTGGAATAAGACTAATATTTTTAACAGTAACTATTTTAACAAATCACTAGGGGACTTGTGAAGTTATGGAACAATGGAAGGCTTCCCAGAAGATACGTTAAATCAAAGTTACTGGGCTGGAATTTGGATGTGCTGGATGAGATACAGCAGGCTGGGCCATGCAAGAGTTCAAAGTAGATTATTTTAATTATTTGAATGATTTCTTGTGATCTTTAAACCCATGAAGAATGGATGTATTATCTAACTATCAAATATCAATGTTCCAAATCATAAAATCTTTGATTTTAAGACAACATTCTCACGCGGTCAGATGCAGCCTACACTTGTGTATTAATTTTTAAACAGGGTTCAGTAGAACTCAAAACTTGTGAAAACATTAACTCTTCATGGCACAGCTGAGAACTTCCCATCTTCTTCTGTGCCTCCATAGGTGAAACCAACTATATCTGCAGTTCACCCTCTGCAATACAACTAGGACGAATGGTTTTCATATTGCTTTTGCTTGCTCACTGGTTTCCATACAAACCAGAAAAAGGCCATGTTAATTAGTTGCACAAAACTCAGTACACTAGCTCTGAGAAATAGAAACTTTTTCTTTTAATTTCTGGACATCTTTTGATGAGCCACCCAGTACTGACTCAGCGGTGCTGGACCTTCACTTGGGGCCCAGAACTCTGCAGCTGCTCTAGCTGTGCATTTGCCTAGAGCAATGTGCCAGCTGTCTCTGACTGTATTACACCACAGTAATGCGAACAACTGGAAGCAATAATGTGTCTCCCCATTTGCCTAACAATACCAACATGAACAATAATTCAGAAGACTGAAGATTTGTGCTGTAATTTAATAAACCCCATGCACATTTCTACAATTGAGTATCACATCTGTGCAATGGATCCTAGAAGTGTAATATTCTTTTATAAGGGACCATTAACCAATCTTAAGTTTATAGGTTTCCTTAAATCTTTTTCATCAGCTGTTAAACTACAGTAAAGAGAAAATTGCCTCTTATGAGACAAGGGATAGTAAAATACAAAGACTGTGATTAAACGTCAATCAATTAAGGATTATAATATAATAAAAATGCTGACTGATGATTAAAATGAGTACTTTCTGGCAGAATTTTATAAGCAGTATTAAGAATTGTTTAAAAAAAGTCAATAGAATAAACCCCACTTACATCTTATTATGTATCAGGGATACCATCTTAGATAGGTCTATTCAGAGTAGAAGAGAAAAAAGAATTGTTATTCTGACAAAAATACCTAAGAAGCAGTTTGTTTGTTGATCTCCACATTAAATAGGATACATTTCTTTCTGTCATTTATTTTATTATACCCCTGACTCCTCCATTTTAAATCCATTTCTGATTGGAGTAAATAATGCTATGTGTTTTAGTTTCAGCTGGCATTTGGCAAGTTCATGAAAACAGGTAACAGATCATGCAGTAAACAATATAAATGAGTGACACACAAAATATTATTTCATGTAACGGACCTAAGACATTGGCCCAGCTGAGGTGGGGGGAAGGGGGGCACGGAGAGCAGTAAATGCTATGTTTGTATGTGTCTCTTCACTTAAGATGCTTTAGTGATCTTTTATGTAAAAATCCTTTGGAATTTAGGATTAGACTAAAAGGATTCTACAGAGACTGTTACATTGAAAGAACACTAATAGCAAATAATAGGCTTTTTATAGTTTATAGTTCATATGAAAAATCCAGAAAAATGCTGTAGCAGGAATATAGGTTTCTATTAAATTATACAGTCTGTTTCAAGAGAGTAATAGAAAAGTTTTCATTTTCATAAGGGAAACTCCATATAAGGTACATCTTGCCTAATATTCACTTCCAGTGCTCCTGCTTTCACACTGCTTTTTACAGTCTTTTATCATTACATTTCTGGTTTTTGTCCTTCCAATACACCATCATTCAAAGCAGGCCATATTTATTTCTCCATCCTCCTTGGACTGTGCCATGTGTTTGCCCAAGATCACTTCTACTTTACAAAACTGTCTATCACTTCCATTTCTGCATGGGTCATACTAACCCTTTAGAGAACATCAGTGCTATGCCACACTTTCTCACTTTCTCTCTTCCTAAACCCCTTCCACTTTGCTGCTTTTTCCTTGTTCCTATCTCTTCAACAGCAGGGCAAATTCTTCCTACTTGCTTTCTCCTTCTAACCTTAAAGCTACTCTTCATCTTTTCACTACTTTCATCCTCTTTTTTAATAATTGTTTTAAGTGGATCTTGTCCTATCAGAAGTATTTCCTAAGCTTCACATCTAAGAACTAGAGGCTGTGTAAGTACCAAAGCAAAGAAAGACAGGTTTCTTAGGAATTTGAGTCCTGAGCTTGAGAGACAGCTATTCAAGAAAGCATTCTTCAGTTCAAACTTTGATTGAAATTCATCACTGGATCAAAACTGTTAGGTAGCAGAGAAAGGCACAGAGATACACACAGAATGGTCATCTACTGTCCTTGGGAAATTAGCCTGATAACTACTCTTGTATTCTGTTTCTTTCTCTCCAGCTGCCACAGTCTTTCCATTTTTGCTTGTCTCCAACAGCCATAGGATGCTCAGTGCAGAATTTCCTATTGCAGGTTCCTGCGTTGCTCTTCCTCTCTCCTCCACGTGATTCCTCTTAAAGAGAAGCAGCACCAAGAACATGATAAACATTAAGAAATTTTGTTCTTCCTTGTGCTTTACCCTTCTTAGTTCTCTCCCTCTTGATCAGATTCTCTGTTCCTATTTTCCATAAATATCCCAGATGCCATTTTCAGGTCCCCACCTCTTTTTTGCTATTAGTTCTTGTATTTAATAGACCACATCTATCTGCAAGCAGACCTTTCCCCCCCTTTCTTACCAAAGAATTTAATTTTGGATTGGCCAAAACATATGGTTTATTTGCAAAACCTCTTCCATCACTGTTGGCAATACTAGTGATTCCCCGTTCACCAAGACATAACATTAATATTCTCTTTGACTTTTTAAGCCTCACTCATTACAGTAAAGAGCAGGAATTTGCTGAGATAGGTATGTAATCAAAACAATTTGCCATAACTCCTCAGTTGGTCATGATAGGGTGGAATTAAAATCATTCATCTTTGGATATATAACGCAGACATTATATCTGAGTTCATCACTTCATCTCCTTACTCTAGGTTCTTATGGTCAAAGCGTAGGGATGGATTTCTAGAGAGATGAGTTTAATCTGAAGATGTTAAGTAGTCTCACCTAAAGATCAACACAGCGGGCCAGCCTCCTGACTTGACTCAGGCTGCAGCCACGTGATCACTAGACCCTATACCAAAGAAGGGGAGAGGAGAAGAACCTATGGCTGATGATGGAGGATGAGACAAGGCAGGCTTTCCTTTCTCAGCAGAAAATCATTTAAATGAGTTCAACTATCAGCTCAAACCTTGCTCTAACTAGACACCATATCTGAGCTGAGCAGCGTGCTCTGAAGGTTCTTAGAAGTTCTTATACATGGAACATAATTACAGAGCAACAGGGATTTGAGAGTAAACTCATGGTCATGTGACATCATGAATGTGTTCATGTTACAACTTGACGTCATGTGGTCACGTATTTTAGTTTTTAATGAAAACCACTACACAAATAACAATTAGGTCAACTGTTACACACTGTATTTTTCAGCTCTGGAAAAATTTTCTTCCATAAAATCATGTCTGATCCGCATACAGGTTTTAGAGTTGACACCGTTTATTAGAATCAGAGGTCTGCTCTTAGAAGCAGTGCAGAATCAGGTTCTTGTATGTATAATTAAAAAAAAAAACAACAAAAAAACCAAAAAAAACCCTACATTTGATCAAGGAGTTATAGACACCTGGTTTAGAAAGGCACTGTAATGTCAAAAATGCAATTATATGAATGTAAGATTTTACTGTTCCATACCACAAACCTTTTATAGCGACAGAGTAAAAGTGACTCTGACCCTTAACCTGGATAAAAAGCTTCTCTTAGCTGACCTTTTCTATTATGTGTCTTTCTCAGTTTTGGCATCTCATGACAGTAATAACCTGAAAATTATCTTCATCTCCTGCCACTTCTTGACAAGCATACTAGAACATCTCCCAAGAGATGTTGTCAGTTCACTGAAGAATAACAGTAGTAATGATGATATAATAAAGGAAAACCATTTAGGTGGCCAGTGTATGTATATGTTTGTGTCCTGGCAAGAGTGAAAATTAGCTGAATGGCTGTCCTAAAACAGCAAAGGACCTATTCTTGCGTTTCTTTTATATCCGAAACAGACTTTAATGCAAATTTTGGTTGTGTGAGAGCAACAGAAATAGTGTATTAGAATACATCTATTTTAAAATATGGGCTTGTTCTTTATAAATTTCAGCAATCACCCCTCACTGACAAAGCGCTGGAATTTAACATGCCTACTTGTGTCTCCAAAGTCAACCACAGAACATGTGTCAGTTGTGTTGTATGAGGGTGTATTTTTTTTTTGATGGCTGGAAATGGAGGGGTTAAAAAACCCTCTTTAAAGAAAAAAAAAATTTCCCTTTGTGTTTCAGTCTACATGATCACATACACTGAAGTAATAGTGAGGACTGTAGGTAAAAATAATCAGAAATAAAAATATTTTGTGAGAGAAAGTATTTTATTAAGAAGGCTAATAATATTTGGGATATCGTCTCTGAAGTATAATAAATGTTTATCATTAAGTTGTCTCTGTCATGTATCAGTTG
>NW_009259795.1:1222289-1236503 GCF_000687185.1 Egretta garzetta | reverse complement strand
GGGGGGGGGGGGAGGGGGAGGGTGTTCCCTTCACATATACTCAGTAAAAGCATTCTTCACAATTTTGTTCATTTTATTATTCATGTACTGGACTGAGTTTAAAACTAAGGTAAAGTTCATCAGAAATCAGAGAAAAGCTCTCAGGTTACAAACTGAATCATTCCCTCCATCCTTACCGTGTGGTCATCTTTGCTGATGCAGGACATGTTTTATCCAGCTATCACAGTCTTTTTTCTCTAGAGATTGATGACTGAAAATGCTGCACTAGTAGTTATCCATCACATATGCCTATGGATGACCACGGCCTTGTCTGTGATCCATTCTTATACCAATTAAGTTTGGATCTCTGCCAGCTACAGAGCCTTGTTATGCCACTGAGAGAGAATCAAGGAACTTGAATGATTTCCTGATTATTATAGATTATTGAACCCCTTCCAGCCTACTCATGCTGAAGGCTGGACTTGAAAAAGACAATTCAGAAGCCAAAAGCAAATGAGATACTGTAGGATCTGTTCTTTATAGCACTGCTCAATTTTACTTAGAGCCAAGCAATGTTATTTTGACTGGGATCTGAGGGGCTGCAGAGCTGGTTCAGGAAACCACCTTTAGAGAAGCAAATAGTGATACTGTAAAAGTGCCTTTTTCTGAAAAACTTTTCTCCTATAAAATCCTCTCCTCAGCCCCCCAAACCAACGCTGTTAGGATGCATGCAACTCAAATTTAAAATACTCTTAAGCCTCTGGCTGGATTGTGGGTGGTAATATGGTAGTTTTACGACACAGAAATTATTTTTTCTTGATTGCTTCAGTTTACTGTTTCTTATACATTATTATTTGCAGTCATTTATCAAATATGTCCAATAGAGTTGTTCATCCCAAGAAACAACAAAGCAATTTTTGTGACCCAAATTAAAAAGTAGAATGTACTAACTAGTTTAAATTATTCTTCCTTACAACACTGTACACTCTTTAGAATAATTTAGATTCATCTACTTGTGAGAATAAGAAAATGCTTCTGTGATTTATGTGCATGTCAGAGTGTAGGAAGATGTAGTATGACCAAAGTGATAGAGCAAATTCTACCTTTACATTTTAATTTCCCATGGCATATGCTGTTCTTGTTATACTTCTCTCTTCTGATAACTGAGGAGAACTATACTAGTTTAGTCTCATCGATATGTAGCTACTGGAGTGCACCAGGCAAGGTGTTCATGAGCAAGATTAAGGACTTAGATTCTTTTCATATTGGTCCTATGGTCACTTAGGCATAAAAGCATGATTGGATTTGCCACCTTACTTCCAATCAGTTGGCAATATTCTTTGCTATAGGTCCAGTTGTCATTTGTATCACCTTGACTGTGCAAAGAGATGTAGGCAGAAGTGAAAACCAGGCCCCTAATTGCTAAGTGCCTGGTTTGGGACTTCAGATGAAGTGGGGTCTAGATACCTGTGCAGAAATAGATAAATAAAAGAATTGATGTAGTATTGAAATTCTGGAGAAAGCAGTGGAATACATGGCAGAGTGAAATGATTTCTTAATTTTCAGTTACCATGAATGCTGGGGTGTCCTGAACAGCATTTTCAGAAACCTCTTGCCCCCAGCTCATTATTCCAGGGAAGGGAACAGTATCCTTCATTATACCATGGATATGAATGACCTTCCATTATGGATTAGGAAGGAATTTTTCCTGTTGAACAAAACTAACCAGAAATCTGTTGGGTTACTAAAGCGAGGAAACTCATGTACACATACCATGGGCTTGCATCTGTCCTATCTCTGGCTTTGATAACAAATTTTTAATCACTTTGGCAGCAAATTTCTCTAAAGTTGCACAGCTGAGTAGAGGACAGACAGCCTAAAGCAAAGGACTGTCACACAGGAGCACACTGTCAAGACACAGGTTGATAAACTCCATTAGTTTCTCACATTTGTTACAACTTCAGGAAGGTGGAGCCCAGTCAATGGAAATAAGATTTTCATAGATTAATATTAAATACCTTAAAATATTAGCTTATAGCTGTTTGCAGGCTGTGAAAGACTGAACGTGCTAATTTCCAGAAGTGAAGGAAATTTTGGAAAAAGGATGTTCAAGGTTGAATGTACCTTACAAAATGAGAATGAAAATGTTTACATCTAGGTGTATGTTTGAGCAGAGATTTCAATTCACCTATCCAAATACAGAGGGAATATTACTATTATAGTTGCTCCTGAGTATCTGAAACAACCACCTGGAGTTGGCAGATATTGTACAGGACCTACGGGAGAAACACATAGTCTGGTAAGTCGTCTGAAGGCCAGGAGGGACATGATAGGGCGTGTGAAAAGGGGCATGCTAAGGCATCAGTAGGCACCTATGTTTTGGCAATTTAATAGCCTTACTGAGCTGTTCAGCTGACGAAACACAAGTTTAGTGAGATGAAGTTTCTGAAACTCCATTGACTGTACTGGCTAGAGTGCCATTGACTACAGTGGGAACTTAGACACATGGTTGACACAGACATCTACATTATAAACCTCAATTTAGGTGTCTTAATATGTGAGGTGAATCCTGTTCCTCAAGCATCTCTCTTTCTTAACTGTTTAAACAGAAGCCAGTGATGTGATCAGCAATGAAGCAAGGACTGTCTACCCAAGTGGCAGAGCTAACCCACACTGTATGTATTAAATGCTTGACATGAGAGAGGGGGTAGGCATGAAGAACTTTGAATTAATGAAATTGTGACCTGCTACTTAAAGTCTACCTGTTATGCCTGATGTTCAGTTAACAGCCCATCTAGCTTGTTGTGACCACTTCTTGTGTGAGCAACCCATGCTTCATGCTGTAGCCAGACTGGATGTGTTCTACATGGAAACACAATAAAATGGGGACATCTCATCTTCTAGCCTTCTCTCCCCACCATCTTCTCTTCTTCTGTTCTGCCCTATCCTCCCAGGTTCCCCATGCTATGTTTTGCTGTACAACTAAATGACACAATAGGTGTAGAGAGGTAATAAGGAATAAAGAAAAAGTCTTTCGCTAATGGAAAATTTCTGGTATGTGAGAACTGGGATGTGAATACATGACTGTGGTATCAAATACGAGTAGCCAGCTAATCAGATCAAATCTTTGGATAATCGCTATTTGCACTCAAGTTCTAATCAATACTTGATTCCAACTGTCTCAGAAAGCCCACCCTTTCAGTTCTTGTCTAGTCCCTTATGGAGAAAAGTTTATTTTCTATCGCAATATTGCTACGGCCAATATTTGTATTTTAGTTGCTGTCTCACACTTTCTTATTTCTTTCTTCAGTTTCCACAATGAAAATACTTTTCAAATATATGTACATGTGATCCTTGGGTCCATATAAAAACACGTTTTGAAAACACACACTAAATTTTGTTATTCTTAAGTAATAAATAAAGTATAATAAATGGCTTTTTTTCCTCTCCTAAAAAATAAGGTCTAGGGAAGACAATTTTCTTTACAAACCCAAGTACATGTTAAGTAGGCCAATACCTAAGGCATTGGAGATTTTTATTAGATTACAAAAAAAGACTTTTCTGGTTCCCACTTTGCTGAGGTTAATTAAGACACTGTTATGCATCTTTTCATTTGATTGTTATAGGAAACTGTACTTTTCTGCTATTTCCCCTGCCCTGCTAACCCCTACGACTGAGGCAAAACCCACTGACACTCTTTCTGGTTAAATCAAGCTATAATGAAATACTTTCTTGGTGACTCAAACAAGTCTCGAAGGAAAACACAGTAAAGGAAATGTCAGGCATGCATCCTTTAATTTTTTTCTTTCCTGAAATCTTGCAGTAGATCCTGAGTGAGTCCACAGCAGTAGCTACAGAGTAGGACCCTTAAATAAAACATCACAAGTGTTTAAAACTGAAAGGTGTGTGCAGGGAGGGGGCAGAACCCTATTAAGGACCAATACAATAAAAGATCCAACAGTCTGATCGCTGTTCTGATTTTTTAAATGTATTTCGAAAGGTCTTCTCAGTCTTGTTTTGGAACGGTAGATTGCATTGTTGTAAAACACACATGGATGGATGGCTGAAACTGTGGTCCGCATACACTAGGTGAAATGTATCTATTGACTTACAAGCTGGCTGCATGTGTCAAAATGCAATCCGGTATTTTTGTAATAATAGCTAGCAGTCATAGTTGTAAATTATTTATGGAGACTATTCAGTGCAAACAGGTTAGTGCACACATCCTCTTCAGCTTGACTGCCCTGGTTTTAGATCACTCAGACATTCAACTCCTTAGAGATCTGCTCTTATCATTGCAAACCCTAAAAAGGTACCAAAACTGCAGTCATTTCAGCAACTCAAAGCAGCTCAGCCATTTGCTAAAGTTCTACCTCAAGGTTCAGTGAATAAACACCATTTCAGCCCACCTCTTTCACACCCACCCTGGCCCTGGCGATGTAAGTTAATATCAGACAAGAAGAGAGATCGATCTCTAGAGCTAAGACTCCAATGTGCTTCACTATCTTTGTGCAGCAACATGGAAGAATGTACACAGCAAAGGCCACCGATGATCTTAACACAAAGTGACATTTCACTAATGCTGTGTTTCAGAAGATGGGAAAACGACAGCCACCCAATGGGTACTTCTGGTTAGATTTAAATGAGTACAGCACCCTATTGCAATGCAGTACACTGATTTTCCTATGCACACAATTATTGAATCTCATTAGCATTTTTCTCTCACCAGTCCATTTCAAACAGCTGCACCTACCCAACGCAATCAGAGGACTGGGGGTTACTGAATTTTATGTTTGAACAACACAGCACCAGACAGAACAAATCCATCATGTACAGAAAAATCCCAGGGCCTGACTGCTGTGGCAGATACAGTATGTCGAAACATTTACTGTTTATTAGTCTCTCTCTAGGACAAGTTCAGCTAGCAAGAGCTGTGTAGGGGCTGCTTTTGCCACAAAATATTCCTGATAGTTCCGAACTTGTGCCAGTGGTTCAATTTAGTTCCACTCAGTCATTAGTTTGCAAATGGAATAAAGTTTAAAATACACTAATAGCACTGATCTCCATCAGTTCTGGGTGGATTTTCTTGTGGATAATTTTAGCAACCACCAGCTTTTGCCTCAGAATCAAGAATTTGGATTTTGGCTTTGGATTTATCATCCATGACATTAGGCAAAGAGAAAATCCTTGCAGTCAGGGTTGCAGGGTGAGAAAAAAGGGATGGAAAACCTGTACAAAGAAAACAGATATCATTTTTCTCCAGTCCTTCAGCCTCCTTGCCTGGCTGTTGTACAGCTTACACCACCACCAATTGCTCTAGCATGCTCCCCTGTTGGGCCAAGAAGAAAGTCCCTACCCACATATAAGCAGCTGCTTACAGAGTAGCCAAAAGTAACTCCAAGGCATATTCTCCGTGAGAAACCTGCCTGGGGCTGAGAAGATTATCGACTGAAATCAGCTCTTCATACTCACTCACGTATCGGAGCTCTTGCTGTCACATGGCTAGAGTCTCTGGGGACGAATACGGGGCTGCTTATGCTCATTCTACCCAGGGATTTTGGCCCCAAATCTGACATAATTTCCAAAGCAGATAGCAAAAAACATGCTTTTCCAAAGACATGGCTTGCACCCATGAAGGATGGAAGTGTGCCCAATTAAATATGCACAACGTGGCATAACGACAAAGGGTAAACACATAGGAGCGAGTAGATCTGTCTGCAAGGAGAGGAGAATAATCACAACACAATGCAGTATTCGTCTGACATGCAGCCATGCTGGTAAAAATGTGACATCGAGTTACTAACTCCTGTGGCATGATAATCGGCCCGGGTTTCAAATGGACCACATAACAAGAGGTCAGAGCCCATGCATGCTGGACACTATCATCACATTCACTTTTTTTCCTTTTTTTCCTCTTATTTTCCTGGCCCTGACAGTAAAACTAGATCAAGGAGAATATCAGCCAGAAAGTCTGCAACATCCACATCACAGGGCTAAGAAACAAACATCCCTCTCTTACTTTCCTCTATATTTCACCTTTAACCTAGATGGGACAAGGAAGAAGACCCAAAAGCAAAATCAGGAAAAAACACATCCAGATAAATATATGAAAATAAAATTATATAATTTAATTTATAATTACTGAAATAGAATTATATAATTCTCCAGTTAAAGACAGTTGAAAAAGAAAAACAAACCCAAACCCCTGGATACATTTTGCAAGGGTCTGGGAGGGATTCCACAAATCAGGAATTTTCTGGGGCAGCTTTCAGGCATAATTACTATAGTTGTTCAATACTTTAAAACTGGAACAAGCAACGAACATCAGAAACAAAATACAAGGTGGTTTTGCCTCATTCATATGCTGTTCTGGCTTTTATTACCATGCCAAACAGCCCAAATCTGTATTCCCAATGAGCGATGCAATTCCCACTGCCTGAGTATCTGCTCATTGCTCTGTGTCAGGCACAAAGCATCTCAGCATGGGAAAAAAGCTCAATACAGGAGGGTGTGAATTCAGAGTATACTGCACAGCCCTCATTGTGAATACATCTACCCCATGGGTCTTAGCGCTAAATCATCTGCAATCCTTCTTTAGAAAATGGAGAGACGCACGCATCTTCTGAGGGAGATTTACCCCACCTGAGACAGATAGTAGCAGAAATGAATTTCTTTGCATGTGTCAGAGGGTAATTCAGCCCACATATTATCCTGAACTGCCTTTGGAGCTGCCCGCATTTCTCTGTCCCCTGCAGAAGGAGATTCAGTGACTAGCATAAACTGGAAACGTTAAAGGCTGAAGTTAGATGAGAACTTCTCATCCTAGTGATTCAATATGAACAAATGGAAATACTTTATTTCAACAGAGGTGGACCATTTCGTTCTCGTTCCACTTTTGAATTTATCTCACATATTTTTATTTGAAAGATAATTTTTTTCCAATTGCAGAGAAAAAGGCAATTAAACTGTTTTGAAGAAGACTAATTTCAGCCTTCATTTGAGCTTCTCAATAATTAAGGTAACGTTAGCATTAAAAAACATTTTGTTGTTTCTTTTGACAACTTCACTATATTTTATTATTTTTTAATTTCTACAGGACACACGATACTGAAATAGGGTATAACTTTCTAACTGAATTTCAGTATTTGTCAATAGAGCAATTTCCTGTAAAATTAATGGCCCGCTCTTGCTTATATCTAACACTAAGTACCAACAAATATAGACACCTAAATAATTTTCTTACACTGAGTGTTTAGACTGGCTTTATAAACTCTAGAATATTTTGCACATTTCTGAGGCAGAAACTTGGCAACATTTAAAACTGGTACCATAAAAGGAAAGAGTTCTTCATATGGGATTTTGAAAATTAGATAGTTGATAAGTTTAAGTAGTGCTGAGAAGGTTAATCAGTACTCTCACAGTGAAGGTATAGTATATGCTCATCTAATTGTAATATTCAAAGAGCACTTTAGGGAAAAGAAAATAAAAATCCCAAAACACTGACAAAAATATGGAAAATGTGGACAATCTAAGTCAACTGAAATGTTATCTCCATAGGCTACATTGAGTCTTCCAGTCCAAACATCTCAGCTCCTGAGGTTCAATAGCATTTTCTGGCTATAGATACATGTGTATGTATACATGCACATTGATACTCATGTATGAAGCTCTAGGCACATATATGGTAATTATATTTTTTTGTTGCACTCCTGTTTAGCACAAGGAATTTATATTGCATTGAAGCAAGACCTCACAGCAACACTAATGCAGAAAGCTAGAAAGGTTAATATCCTCAGTAGACAGTATCATTTCATCAATAAGAGAACTATTCAATGACCCTGTATTGGAGTGAACTCAGCATAATCAATTAGCTTTGTCAAGTAAACAGATCTGTCCCTTTGGCTGCTGCGTAACTTGATATTTCTTCCTGTTCTTACTGACTCTGTGAATGGAGAAATAAAATACCCTGAAATTATACCAGCTCTGACTGAGGAAAGAGAGCTATTTAAAAAACTGCTTCACTGAAAGTGTCTGTCATTCTTAATCAGAGGTTTTTGTCTTCCAGCAGAGAAGGGCAGTAGGACAGGGCTCAGTCCAGGACCACAGAACACTTAAACAAAAACAATATTTTCCATGTTTTGATTAATTAGATGCAAATTAGTTGGCAAGCAAAATAAAATAACTAATGTGCCCTGCACCACTTGACATAGCTGACTTGAGTAATTATCTTCACAATGTACCATCCTTTGCTTGCTTTATCATTTGTCTTTCTCTTGTTTTTGTTCTGGCTTTTAAAAAAAAAAAAATAATGTTATTACTATAACGCTAATTTGAAAGTAATGATTTCTATACACATTAGCAGGCTCTGAGACACAATCTATGATATGTTGTGAGATAGTAGTCTCAGACTGGCCTCGTGTAGTTTGCATTATGAAAAAAAGCATGGGAAGGAGAGATCATTACTCTGCATAATTAGCAGGCTTAATTAAAAAATGGCCTGAGATATCAGCTGTAGCACCAGCTCAACAAACCCCCTAGGGCTTGTTCATAGATTCTGCTGCACTCTGATTATACTAGTATGAATCTAGAAATAGCCACCTGGAATCATTCTCTCAGATGGGCATTTGCTAAGTGCTAGTACACTGTTATTAAATCGGTTTGTTTGGCACAATTTTGTAAAACGATACAGGCTTTTAGACCTTTAGCAATGTGAAAAGAAAGTGTGGCCAGCAAGGTGGAGTGATTCACTCTGTGGGGTTTCCAGCGTTCCTCCTTTCCAATAAATGAAGGCGTTCAGACCTGTATTCATCCAAATTTCTCAAGTTCTGTAAACCTGAATCAATTTGGGTTCGTCAAACAAAACCAGACTATGACAGCTTTAAAATATAAAATCACCTCAGGTTTGAGCATCTATATTTTAAATAAAAGTGGACTGAAATCTGAATTCCTTTATACACCTCAGATTTCTGATATTCACATAAAATCCTGCTCAAAGTTTAACACCCCTCTTCTTCTACTTTTATTTTTGTCCATGCTGGACGATCCATAATGCTCCCTTCTGAGGTACATCAAAACCTTTCCTTCACTCTACTGACCATGTAAACAGGCTGCTCATTCTAGACAGGCAATTGCTTTTGCAAAATATATCTGGGGCTAGATAGCAGCTAGGAACATAACTGAACTTGTTAAGGAATGAAGATTTTCCCATGTTATTAAACCAGAGATTGGTTTGATCCAGTTGGAACACAATTGTCCAAAGGGGAATGCCACCAGGGCGTTGGAGCTAGCAATGGTGATTAAAAGACAAGGCCCCTTTGATAAGGACATACTTCACATGTATTGGCAGTTAAAAGTTGCAATCACACCAGAAAGACAGACAACTAATGTTTCAGGGGGCTTTTGTAGGCTGATTGGGGGGGGGATTTTTATTGTTTAATAAAGCTTACTACTGCAAGGAGGAAACTAGAGAGACTTTGTTTATTTAACAGTAGGCATGACTTTGTGTTCTTTCCCCCAAAATGTCTGGGGCTGTGAACAGGCAAGGAATAGGTTCAAATCCCTCAGGTCCAGCCTGTGACAGCTGGGCACTCTGCAGCACACTGCTGAAAAATTGGGAGGGCCTCCATCGCCCTGGGGCACGTTGGGCACATCATATCTCAGGGAGGCTGCCCGTGAGTGGTGGAGGTAGGGCACTCTCATCGGCACCACTCTCATGCGTCAGGAACCTGTCCTCTCCAGAGACCCATTTAAGTACAAATCCTATTAAGATATTTAGATAATATGGCAAGATGCTTCTTTTTATGCTGAGCCCTTCCAGCTGATTAGACCGGGAAAACCTTGCTATCTAGTCAAGAAGTTTTCTGGCATGTTTAACATCTTGAGAATGTATTTTTGTGTTTCTTTAGGTTAAAGATATCCTCCTAGGATCTTATCCATCAGACGAACTGAGGAGTATATATGTCTGTGGGGAACAGACAAAAGTTTCTATTTCATGGGAGAATCCTGAACCAACGAAGTTCTGAAAGGGACTGAAATATCGTGCGATGTAGTCTCTACTGTCAAGTACAAATAGTGTGCTTTTCAGGAGGAATTACAAGAATTTCCCTATTCCTAACTAAAAGGCATGAAGGAAAAGTAGAAATCACGGAGAAAAATGACTGAAGGATAAATCAATACGAAGTGAAAGGTCAACAAGCGGCCTGCTGTTAGTCTGCCAAAAAGTATTTAATACATTCATTTGATTTTATTCACGTTCTTTAAAAACTGATGTGAGCGAGAGATAGACACACAGCAATACAGCCTTTTTTGTCTTGGTGAGAGAAAAGGCTTTGCTGAGAAACACGCGCTGATCTAAAAGTAGTGTTTATCCCTAGAGCTTTGACACCCCTCGAGGGTTAGCCATTATTGCAAATGCAATGACAATCTTTCAATACAGACAAATTAGCTATTTTCTAGAGAGCTAATTCAGTTCTTCAAGTTACATTAATTTATCACAGTTTAATTACCACTGAAATTATACTAATTCAAATTAGAGGTGGCAGTCATGTAACACATGTTATTTGATACCTCGTGTGAATTCTTGAGAAATAATGTTTGTTCTGTTAGGACAGGACCTAGTAATTTCCAGCTCTGTGTGCATTTGATGCATGCATTTGATAAAGATTTTTAACAGCTCCTAGCTGAGACAGTTTCTGTAGATTTCTGTCCTCACCCCACTACTCAGTCTTTTTCATAAGCTGCAGTTTAGCCTGTTCTCTGGGATGAAGTGTTTCTTGGCATTTTTCAGAATTGTGTTTAAAACTGTTACAGCTCTCTTTAATTAAAATACTGCTCTAATTACAAGGCAAGGAAATTACAAGGAAAATTAATAAAACTAAGAACACTACAGAAATGCTTCCATAATTTGAACACATCTGTATATCCCAAATGGGACAGGATCAGTGTTCCAAAAATAAAAGGTTAGACTAAAAATAAAAATAAAAAAAGCAGGGAATAAAAGCATGGAAACCAACCATAAAATGCCAGGAGGGTAAACAGCTGATACATGTGTAAGCTCAACTGGGAGGGATATAGGAAATAAACAGGAGAGGAAGAGACCTCCTGGGTCAGCACAGATACTTGTGTGATACAAGCCTTTTGATAAATGGATCAGATTGCTCTTTTAAAACTGCTGAGGTTTTTCCCACCAGTATTTGTTCTGAAAAGCTGTGCCAGTGTCCTGTTTTAATGTGTGAACTTTCTTCTGATTTTCAATCTAAGTTCAGTCTCAGTAACTCTAAATGCGCATGTTCCTTAGCAAACACCTTCTCCTTTACACTGAACAGGTCTCCTTTTCTCAGCCCTCTTGATGTACCCAAAACAATACTTTTCCCTTTCACCTTCCTAGTCTTTGCTCACATTTCCTTTCTTTATTCCCCTGATTAGACTAAAAAACTTCTTTGCACCTGTATCTTGTTGGGTTCTTCTTTCTTAAAACTGGAGGAACCAGAATTGCATTTGATATTTCGTTTCTCCAAGTACCTTGTACAGACGCCCCATTAGTTCTTTTCCCCTGTGGGGAATATCCCCGCCGCACACTTGTTTGGCTTTGCCCCAGCTAGGGCCAGCTGGTGACTCACAGACATTGAGTGATCGGTCAACAACGCACATGGATCTTTATTCTCAGTCTCTCACATGTGGTGAACTCACAGCTTGTAGTTGAAGTTCTTCCTATTGGTGTGTGTGTGTGTGTCCCATGCACCATTCTGTTTTGCTCCATTGAACTGAAGAACTGTGAAACTCAAATGCAACATTTTAAATCTGTGTGTTTCAGGATAGGCATTAAAAAACACATTTAGTAAGGAATTCAATGGGAGCTCCTAGGAACTCTTCTGATCTAAAGCCTACTGGTTTCTACGTACTCAGATACTGGCTTTCATAATGAAATATAATCAAATCTCTTTGTTCTTCAAGTCATAATTTAGAATTCTATCCTATAAACTCAAGCACAATGTTATACAGAGCCATTTTTGCACCATTCAGAACATTGCTTGGTTTTATTTCTTCAGATGTCTGGTTTCTAAATAATAATTAAAAAATCTGTGTAATTGTGTTCTAGAAAGTTCCAGAGGCATCATTTTATTCAGCAAATCTGCCTGAGAAGAGCTGACCTGCATACCATCTTAACGTAACAGAGTAACTCCAAAGAAGCCTGCAATTTGCAGAGCTAGAATATAAAGAGAAAGAATGAAACCAAAGTTATTAAGGAAAAAAAAAAATATGTTGTTGACTGGGTTTTTTTTCTTGGTACATTTCCAAACAGATTACAAATATCTTGTGAGATTCATCTGATCTAACTTTAGCCATTTAAAACCTAGTCATGTTATCCTAGCTGGGTTTCTAGGCTTCCTCTATAACCAATGGAGAGAGACCTCTCAGTCTTTCCAGCCTAAAATAGGTGTTTAAGATAGATAGCATTTAATGTTTTATGATTCATTCCTCCTATCTTTAGATTGTCTAGAAGTTCATCTCTTTCTTCACTGACTATAAAAGGAGTATATCCAATTAGCATAGACCTTCATGAGTAACTTGGGGAGAGACAAGATAGACAAGATGAACCTCAATCTTTGATCTAATACGTTATTTGAAATAGGAATGGTAATTAAGGTCCATGCTGGTGCTTTTGAAAAATCCAACCTTCCCCTTCTAATGAAGTAAAATTGCTTGAAATGAAACAAAGGAAAATCAACTAAAATACCAGACTCTTCAAATGGTGAAGAAAGAGAGACTTAGAAAATGGTGAGCCCTAAACAAGAAGGAGAAATCTATATATAAGGCACTCAGAGAATTCAGTAAGTGTGAATAAACATGCAGAAAAAGTGTTAACAACTTGAAAGTCAGAGGGAACTTCCCTTAGTGAGAAAAATCATCAGACCATAAACTGAAAATGAAAGCTCTGCAGGATCTGGGGGGCTCAAAGTGAGACTTAGATCTATTATGTATTGAGGAGAAAGCCTGGGACATTTCTCTGAGAGAGTGTGAGAGGCATTTGGTACATCAAGGCTATGTTTTGTCTGTGGGCAAGTATTAGTAACTCCTGCTGAGTCCATGGGAGCTATGCATGCTGGTTCGGAAGTGGTTTAGTCATAGGGACAGATGCTGGCAGGGTAGTATTCACCTTGACCTAAACTTAGCCCTCCAGAAGTCATCACTTTTAGCTTGAACTGTGTCTACTGTCATCACAGACAGGGAGAAGGAGAGAAAGAGGCAATCATTCTCAGAGAAACTTCATTACACATCCTAGCTACTTCATTTAAAGATTTGGAGATGTCTACCACCAGTGATTACAAATGTAAGAGTCAGACAAAACTCATTTTGTCTCAAATCCACAGGATTAGCTGACTGACTTCCATTAAATGTGAGAAGCTTCTGGGCACCATCAAGCACAAGAACCACGGCTCCTAACTCACTGTTGTAGACAGTGTCCAAGATCATAGGCCACTGAGAAACTTCTGAAAAAATTTATTGCTTCAATTTTAGAAATCCTATTGACAGTGATTATAAATTACTTCTAAAGGATTCTTTTCAGGGTTTATTTTCACTCTTGCCATTTATTTTGAGAAGCTTTATTAGAGGATAAAATGATTTATTTTAAATGGAACAACCTTTCTGGTCAAAATAATAATAACATCAGTCTCAATAAATAGAATGGAGATGTATATAGCAACATTAGTGTCTGATTTTGAATACAGCAGAGGGCTAAAGACATTGGCAAACTTTCTACTGCAGAAAAGACCCATTAAGAAAATATCACAAGATTTTACACTCAGCCCCTTCCTCTGGTTTGGGTCTCACAGTCCAGCTACATCTGTGCATGGCAGAGGAGAAACATTTCGTTTCATAGGGTGAACACTCGCCTCCATACCCTGCAGCCTGCTTACTCTGGCACTCCTGATGCTGCTGCAGCTTCAGCATTCTCCAGCGCCTCTACACGGCATTGAGTTACCAGACGATGCGTCAAGGGGCACACTCCGGAGCTCCAAATGCCACAATTAGGAAAATCTATTGCACTCTTCAAAAAGCAGAGCCACTGCTGCACGAGGTCACCGTACGCTAATAACAGCAACTTCGTGCCACTGGAATTTATAAGGAAAAATCTTCCTCAGAAATACTTGGGTGGAAAATGGTAACCATTAATAACCATGGATAATGTAAAGATACTAAATTAATTGTATTTACAAGAATCGTCTTTTTCTT
>NW_009259795.1:1219975-1222221 GCF_000687185.1 Egretta garzetta | reverse complement strand
CTTGCCTGTGAAAATGCTGAAGAACCAGATTCTCAAGTACACATACAGGGGCATGAGAAACTTAATTTCAAGGTGTATTTCTGGCTAGTTTTCTGTTCCCTGTTAAAATAAGTGGCAATTTTTCCCTTTCAGGAAGCCATGATTTGCAATACTAAATTAGTCCACAGGCCTATTGTATCCTGTAGTCTTCCCACAGTGAAGCTGTTACAAGAAACGAAGATTTCTATAACATGCACCAAGCTCACTACAAAATGCTAGTTAGCTTAAAAAAAAAATCCATATGATTTCCACAGACAAAATTTGTCTTTCAACATGAGTAAGAAGCACTAATTATTTTAAAGACCTTTTGATTTGTTCTCTTCATTTTATCTATTCTATAATTACGATGGTCATTTATTACTCTGTCACACTGAGAACACATGCTACAGTCCTCACTATGGTTTATGAATGTCATGGTATCTTGGTGATCTGTTACACAACATCACAAGTAACTCTTACGTGTAATTATTTCTTTGTTCCTCAGTGGAAAAAAAATTGCAAATTATTTACATACATACATGTATATATGATTTATATTTTTAGATTCATAGATTTTTAAGTACACAAGGGACTATTATAATCATGTAATGTGACCTCCCTCACAACACAGTAATTTCTTCATTAAGCCTAGAAAGCTAAGCTGTAGCTTATTTTTTAGGTACCTACTCCTGCTTTAAAGATTGCATACAAGGATATATCACATTCCTAGGTAAATATGATGCACTGTATAGAATCATAGAATCATTTAGGTTGGAAAAGACCCTTAAGATCATCAAGCCCAACTGTTAACCCAGTACTGTCAAGTCCAGCACTAAACCATGTACCTAAGCACCACCTCTACACATCTTTTAAATACCTTCAGGGATGGGGACTCCACCACTTGCCTGGGCAGCCTGTTCCAATGCTTGACAACCCTTTCGGTGAAAAAATTTTTCCTAATATCCCATCTAACACCCCCCCACACACACACCCAGTGCAACTTAAGGCCATTTCCTCTTGTACTATCCTTGTTACTTGGGAGAAGAGACCAGCACCCACCTCACTACTATCTCCTTTCAGGTAGTTGTAGAGGGTGATAAGGTCTCCCCTCAGCCTCCTCTTCTCCAGGCTAAACAACCTCAGTTCCCTCAGCCGCTCCTCGTAAGATTTGTGCTGCAGACCCCTCACCAGCTTCACTGCCCTTCTCTGGACATGCTCCAGTACCTCAATGTCTTTCTTGTAGTGAGGGGCCTGATGCTGTACACAGTATTTGAGGTGCAAACTTACCAATGCTGAGAGGGACGATCACCTCCCTCATCCCGCTGGCCACACTATTTCTGATACAAGCCAGGATGCTATTGGCCTTCTTGGCCACCTGGGCACAGTGCTGGCTCATATTCAGACAGATATTGACCAAAAAGCAAGACTAAAAAATATATTTTGTGTTTGGAATTGAAAGCAAAAAATTGAAAAATCTTAGACTTTTACACAGAAGTTTGTAGACAATCCCAACGTGCCAACCAGCAGAATAGAAGCTTGTTATTGTGGCTCAAGTGTGAAAGACTTCCAGTCATGCCATCAAAAGCTTTGAAAATGAGAAACAAAATCTTGAATATAAACATTATTCTTCAGGAGGGCGAGCATAGCATATGGCAGGCAGAACTTGCTCCTTACTTTTTTAGTGAGGGCTCTGTATCTCTGAGGATGTCCATTATTGTGGTCAACACAGGTGGAAATTTTTTCAAGGAAGGGTTTTTCTAACTATTTGAACTGTTCAGACACATTTTAGACCAGAAAAATGTCTAAATATGTTGCATAATTCATATCCTTTGCAAAGATCGAGTGCAACCTTATGTCCAGAGTAAGAGTTCAGAATGTGCAAGGACCCTGAGAAGTGACATGTCTGATTTGTGGGTACAGATGTTCCATCAACTGATGTTATGTCTTGGATAACACTTAAAAATATGAAAATTGTCCAGTCTGTTATTGTGTCATTTTAGTCTGTTTTTCTTCACCCAGCTATGTGGCAATTGTGCTGTTGAACTTCAAAACACAGCAGAGGAGAGGGAGTCTTTGTATGGACAGGCACTTCCACTGACCCTTCCTTATTTTCATAAAGTGAAAGAGATTAACCTAATCCTTATTGTTGAATTAGTTGGCACAGATATATGAATTGTTCTCATGGTAATAATTCATTTTTCTCATACACATCAGCCCTCAGGAGATGC
>NW_009259795.1:1207998-1219907 GCF_000687185.1 Egretta garzetta | reverse complement strand
CCCCTGTGCCTGCCGCGGGCCAGGCCAAAGCCAATCAGCGGCAGTGGAAGCGCCTCTGTGATAACATATTTAAGAAGCAAAAAAACCAGCTGCGGCTCAGTAGCCAGAGAGAGAAGAGAAGTGAGAGGATGCAAGAGAAAACAGCCCTGCAGACACCAAGGTCAGTGAAGAAAGAGGGGGAGGAGGTGCTCCAGGTGTTGGAGCAGAGATTCCCCTGCAACCCGTGGTGAAGACCATGGTGAGACTGGCTGTCCCCCTGCAGTCCATGGAGCTCCATGGTGGAGCAGATCTCCACCTGTAGCCCGTGGAGGACACCACACTGGAGCTGGTGGATGTCCAAAGGAAGTAGGCTGTGACCCTGTGGGAAGCCTGCGCCAGATCAGGTTCTTGGCAAGACTTTGCGGACCTGTGCGGGGAGGAGCCCACGCTGAAGCAGGTTTGCCGGCAGAACTTGTGACCCTGCAGGGGACCCAACACTGCAGCAGTCTGCTCCTGAGGGACTGCACCCCATGGAAATTACGGACCCATGCTGGAGCAGTTCATGAAGAATTGTAGCCTGTGGACTGACGTTGGAGAAGTTGGTGGAGAACTGTCTCCTGTGAGAGGGACCCCACGCAGGAGCAGGGGAAGAGTCCTCTCCCTAGGAAGAAGAAGCGGCAGAGACAACGTGTGATGAACTGACCCCAACCCCCATTCCCATCCCCTGGCGCCGCTGGGGGGAGTAGGTAGAGAAACTGGGAGTGAAGTTGAGCCCAGGAAGAAGGAAGGGGTGAGGGGAAGGTGTTTCAAGATTTAGCAGTTTTTTCTCCTCTCCTTCTCTGATTTTGATTGATAATAAATTAAATTAATTTTATCAAGTTGAGTCTGTTTTGCCCGTGATGGTAACTGACAAATGATCCCCCCCTGTCCTTATCTCAACCCATGAGCCCTCTGCTTTTCTCCCCTCTGTCCAGCTAAAGAGGGGAGTGATAGAGTGGCTTTGGTGGGCCCCTGGCATCCAGCCAGGGTCAAACCACCACAGGAGACAAAAAACTAGCTTTGGCAAGTTGCTGTAAGCTTTTGACAGCCATGTAAGAAGGACCTGCTAAGAATCAGGTTTGGAAGGAGTACCCAGTGGAATTTGGATCTTTGGATGGACAGTTTGGGTGCCAAATCTAAGCTCATAGGAGCAAAGGAGCAGTACAAAGTGTTAAGGTTTTAGGTGATTAGGAGTTTTAAAAAACATGCTGTGAAACCATGCCATAGGGTACAACTCTCTTCACAAATTAATTAGTACAGCCTTTAAAGTATACATCTTGGATTTTGATGTTCTGCAGAAGTTCAAGTGAATAAGCTCCATAGTGTCTAACAGGAATTGTCCCTTGCAAAGGAAATAGGAACAAGCTTCTGAACCACAATTTTCTAAAATTCATTATTTTTTTTTAACACAAGTAGAAATGGCGGGTAAGTGTAACATACACCTCCACTGCAGCATTTCTGAAGTTCCACTCCACTATAATTTTAATTGAAAAAAATTACCTCAATCTGAAAAAAAATCAGCACTTACAACTGTGGAGGGTAAGAAAAATTTCTTAATTTATACAGAAATTTATGGTCTGCTAGATATCCTTCTCCATCTACAGAAACCTAAAGAACACAGTATCTTTCACTGTTATTTTACTGCTGAAAGCAAAATCAAAATATTAAAGGACATGTTTTGAGTTCTGAGGCCCAATAATTGGTAATCTCAGCAATGAAAATAACAGAAACTAGAATATTATGCTGAAGATTATATCCTGCAACTGTATCAGCTCCCTGATAATTTGAAAAGTAAAGTAAAAAGAGATAATGAGGACTAATTTCTGGTAATCCTAGACAAATAAATTTTGTTCCTTCTAAAAGTAAAGAGAAGGGTTTGTGGCAGCCAAACATGTACATTTAATCTGGAATCTGCAAGTTAAACTGTGATCCTTGGGATTTAGAATCTGAATTGCTAAGAGGGAGGGAGGAAAGAAAGCTGTTTAAACTGGTTTTATTCAGTGAATTAAACAAATACATCTCTGAGACTACACAGACTGCAAGACTCTACTGAGAAATACTACGTCTACACAGGCTATTTCAAGAACTGCCACAAACATTGAGAAATCTTAATATGCTCACCATGTCTCATGCCTTCAAAATTCACCTGAGGATGTTCTGTGCCTAAGTCCCTGCCTCTGCTTTAAGATTTGTTAAAATATAGGACAAGAAAAAATGAACACACACACACAATCTGATTCCAAGATCTTCCATCACAAAATATTGTCAAATTAAGGCTTGTCCACTGTTCCTGCGTAATTAACATTTTCCTGCCTAACTTTCTGGAAAGAAAAATAATTCACCAAAGTGAAGCCCACTGCACTTTTACTTGGGTCTTCAGTTCTAAACCACTAACACTCAAAAATTTTAATCCGTAATATGAATTCTGGTAATAGAGGGATTTAAAATAATTTATGGAGCTAAATCTCAAACAGCATATTAAAAAAATCTTAATTTTCCAAGATACAAAAGCCATTTACTACACATATGGATGTATAACAGGTGTTTGATGACAGTAGAGTTAGCAAATAGAAAAACTGGAAATATACCAAATGACAATGGAACATGGAATAAAACTTGTTTTGTTTTTTTCTAAATAACTAGCTCCTCTTCAACCTTGTTGAAAACCCATGCTTCACATGAATTTTCATTGGAGCCTCTTTGGTGTACCACTAACATCTGCAGAGGGACACACCCCTGAGTTTAAGGAAGAGAGAGACTCGTAAACAAAATTGTGATTCAACAGGAAATTCTGGTTTTATAATCAGCCTTACACTAAATTTTAGGCCAGAAATGATTGTTAGAACATTTTATCAGACCTAATTAACCTGATTTAATAGTATCTATGAAATTTTCATCCTGCTACCCTTGATTTAAAGGCAGTATTTAAGAAGAGGAACTGGATCATATTCCAGTGATAATTCCAGTGGAGTTTTAAGTCCTAATAGTAGGATTTAGCTAACTTAACCTGGGAATCATAGAGGTCATTGTCAAAGTCAAGCTTGTCATCCTAGCCAGTGACGTTATGTAAGTTCTTCCAAGGAACAATTTATCTGATTGTTAAACAAGGCAACTGAAATAAGTGTGCCACTGGCTACAGAGGGACCTGCAGTGTGGAGATGGTGCAGGCCTTTTGATTTCAAACATGAAGGGGATGGTGGTGCCTTAAAGCCCGTCCCACCACTGCAAGCAGCCATGCCCTGATGTGCTGAACACACCCATCTGCAAGCAGCACGGGCAACAAACTGCAGGGAAGACATAGGCATTTAAAAGAGGAAGAATGATGTTTCTCAGACTTAATCTTTCATGTTTTTACATGATGACAGTGAAAACCATAGAGCTGCAAACCAAAGGACCAAATATTGTGGCTAAGAGCTTACCGGTTTGCTAAAAGCTATTAAGAAAATGGAAGCTATTAACATCATGCCAAATAAGAGTTCAATAATAGCAGCCTAATGTGAAATTGAGATACTTTGTGTCACTCTAAAACGATCGTCCAAACAATGATCTGCCAACTCTTCAGCAGAAGATGGTGTTTTCCCACACATGTGCACAACTATGCCATCAAAATGCAACAGTGTACATAACTGTTTTCACGTGCGGATTTTCTGTGGTGGCAACCTGTGAGTTGTACGCCTATGCTGTAGGAATAAAGACCCTACCTTATACTCCTTATTAAGGGAAAAAATCCTTCTGAGCCCAGTTATCAGTCAGGATCAATAATTATAAAATGCTTAAAATCTTCAACCCATCAACTCTCAGGAAAAGTCTGCCTTGCATGAAGTTCAATGTCTTTTACTAGCCAGTGAATAATAAGGTTTGAAATCTCAAATAAAATTCCATAATCTGTTTTTTAAATATTCTTCATTATCCTATATTGGCCAAAACACATTGTCTGTGATGTGAATAATACATTTTTTGATGTATGCATTTTATATAATAAACATAATAATACACTAAATATATATAAGGTGTTTACATTTTACTATAAACTATAAATATAGTATTTTATACACCTATAAAAATTATAGCAGCAAAACATTTAAAAAATATTCTCTAACAGAATTTCAGTTGGTTACCAAAAGGCATTTTTGAACTTGGATATTTTCTGCGTATTGTTAAATGACCAACTAGAAATAACCATGAGAGACACCATAGGTCAGATTATCAGAGGGCTCCATAAAGTGTTATCAGTTGATGATATTGTTGTGATCAACCTCTCACAGCTGAAAGCAATAGAAGTTTTGTTGACAACCTTCTTTGGCAGGCCCCAGTCTAATAGGCTGTGTCCCATTCCCACCCAAAGTAGTGAGACAAGGAGACATGGAGGCAAAAATGGAGACACCCAAAAAGAACAAATCCAGGTGAAATCATTCCTCTGTGGGTTCAAGGCACTTAAATTCTGCCCCATTTTTCTAATAAGTGCCACTATAAAACACATTATGTCCTCCCTATCTTTCTGTGAAAGAAAAGTCCGTGCTATAAGAGAAAGACTTGTACAAATGCATTTACCTGAGACACAACAACTGAGAAATTGGAAGCTCTAATTTCAATTTCTTTGCGCTCTTCCTGGTCTAAAACGTCTGAACTTTTCAATATGAAGCCACCCTAACCTCAAAATAGTATATATAATATTAGCTGGACTATCTTTTGCTAATTGTTCATTTTAGTCTCTCCAAGGTAGAAAGGAATTAGAGTGCTTTGATGAGAAATAATGGTCAAATATATTGATCCGAACTGCAAGATCTGCAAGCGAGTCCAAAATGAAATTATCACAATTTAAAATCATATAAAGAAAGTATTGACCGTCTGCAAACTAATTCAAATGTGTCCTAACACAGAACGATGGCTGCTAGTAGCACTGGAATTGGGCCAGTAGTCTGACAAATTATTTGGATGCATCCTATTATTAGACAATTATTCAACAGAAATAGAATGGAATGATCAGGTTAATTCTGATGACCAAACAGTGTGGTTATGATTTTTTTTACACAAGAAGTTACACACTGTTACTTCATTTACAATGTGGTGATGATCTGAGGTCATAAACATGCCTTCATATGCTTTGTGTGTCAATATACATCCACATATGGATATAAAAATATGCTTACACATAGACATTATAGATAAATAAATGGATAGGTAGTTGCATACTCGTACAGTATGTACAGCGTGCATTTAATCAGAGCTGTGAACAATGTACAGCCAGAGCGGATTGATTAAGAGGATTTTTACAGGATCACCAGAAACCCTCAATAGCACTTGACAATAATCAAAGCTTTAAATACAATAGCAGGAATTGAGTAGGAATTGAGCTGGCACCAGAGAGGCTAACTCTGTAAGTCAATACATAAAAATGAGAGTTGTTGTGTGAAAAGGAGTGCTAAACTGGAGAAGTGCCAGCTGTTGAAAGCCTACATTTAAGGCTGAGTCTGAGAACTGCCAGTGTTTCCGAATGAAGAGGGGAAGAGCAGAGGATGGGTCTGAAAAAGTAGCATCCACGCTCAGTGGATGGGGCTCAGGACCGGCAATCCAGCACCTGTACTCCACTGCCTACTGATTCAGCCTGGGCTTAATTTCCCTGCTTCTCCATTAATCCATCTAAGAAGGATGCTTCCTTTTCTTGTGAGATGTTGGATATCTGTACATGAAAATACAACAGAGCAGATCAGACCATTTTCAGAGCTGTGCTAAGGAATTACGACAATTTTTAATACCTGACCTGCCCTGATAATTGCTGAGGCCCTGATCCTGAGAAGAGCGATATGTGTGCTCAAATTTACATGATATAATTAAACCCAAGGAGACTACTTTCAAAGCCTAGAGTTAAACAAGGAAAAGTTTGTAATGAGAAGTCATATCTTTCATTAGATCTGCAGATATAATTGGAAAAAACAGACAGACTTTCTTGCATACAAGCCCTGTTTCATGTCTTCAGGTCTTGGCGAAGAGCCAGGTCTTTGCAGGCTTGAAGCCTAAACGTTATTAGCAGCATTTCGCTAGGTATAAATGCAGTTGTAAAAGGAGCTTATTAAAAACTTGAGTTTCTTTGCTTAGAATCCTCCCCAAAACAACGAAAAAATACGTCTTGTCTAGCTGACTCTTCGGATCAGTAAGAGCAGTATGAAAATTTTTATGAAAGTATTGCAAATACTCAGTTTGATAATTTGTTACAAAATGGTTTGTTTTGTTTAAAAAATAATTAAAAATTAATTGAGCCAAAGCATAAGGGAGAAATTGACTCTGTAACCCAGCGTTTACAGAACTCATCTGGGATATGGGAGACCAGCATTGAAGCCTCTGCTTTAACAAACAGTTCATTAGTTTTACAAAGCGGAACAACTTTATCAAAGGAGATTAGCAAGTCCTATTTTCGAAGAGCCAAAATCCTGATGATGAGCATCCCTTGGGTTGATTCCTTGGGGGGTGGGATTCATATCCTCTTCCCAAGGTTGAGAGGTGCTTTGGCTACTTCTGCACTGTTAAATCACATGCTTTGTAGTCATTTCTGCCTGCAAGAATAACTGGTTCCTTCTTGAAATTCACTGGGCCATTAAAAGCTGGTATGTATTGCTTTTTAAAAACTTTTTTTAGAAATTATGAAACCTGTTCATTTTTGGAGTAAATTCAGGACTTTCTAGTTTTTGCCTCTGGTTCTTACCAGTAATTTCTAGCTCTAGTAAATTCAAATCAATATATCTCTGCCTTCAGACACATGATCACAGCTGTCACTCACCTTGAAAAGGTGCCATGTATATGCTTCAAAGGTTTCACAAAAAGCTGGGTAAAGTTATTACATTACTTTCATCAGTTTCACTGAGCTTTGGGTCACCTCCACGGGTATAGACTAAAAAAGGTCCTGAAAGAGGTGAAATCATGTCTGTTTCTCAAAACATAAGGATGGAGATGGCAATGTCTATGACCAAGTCCAATGTAATGCCTTGACAATGTCTCCAAATTACCAGGTCCCAAGGGAATAACTGCATTGGAGCTTCAGTATGTTCCAGACAGCAATCTGATGTTGATGGATGGTGAATCAGGATCACTAATTTCACCACAAAGCCCATATGCCACTTGGTTTAAACACAGACTCTGGGTTTGGGCTCTAGCAGTGAGCACACTCTCTTGAACTTGGGTAGAGCACAAGTTCATCAGGTCAGTGGGCTACCTTGTAAAAAAAAATAAGGAAAGTACTTTCAGGTATAGTTTTCATTAAGAACCTGAATTGCAGTTTGCTGAAGGCTGAGATCACATTCTGTATAAAGTGTAGGTACTTGCTCATACTGTTTGTATGCTCTGCCCTAAGCACCATAATTGGCAACCAGAAACTGGACAATATAGACTTCCATCTCATCTGATACTGGCATTTTTCTACTCTTTATATTAATGCCTGGAACCGCCTGCTGACTTTTGTAGTTGTACACGCATTTTTATGGGTTTATCATGTTTATCTTACAACTTTGGTGGTGTCTACCACCCTCCAAGACAATGTGGGAAGTGGTACCAAAAGAGTGTGAGACATGACTGGTACCACCAGGCCTGTGTCTGCTGGGACTCTCAGCACCTGGCTTTGGAGGTTGGGGAAATGAGAAGAAGGAGGGATGCCTGGCTGGCAAGGGGCTCCATTTCTTTTGCCAGGATTTGTGCCAACCCCACTCCACTCCACTCTCTGCCAGTTAAACAGTAAAACCGGGGATACTCCAGATGAACAAAGTATACAGCCTACAAAATAATAAACCCTGTAATTCTCATGTAAATGTTGCCACCTTAAACAACACATACAGCCTTGACAATTCATGTCAAACCTTGATTTTTAATATTGACTCCAGATTTGTTGTCTCGGTTCACCATGATGAAACATTGACATAAGCGTATCGCTGAGCAGTCACAGGGTTTAGCTAATTCTTGTCACACTCTCCAAAGCCAGTAGTCTCTTGAAACACTAATGCACTTTTGTTGCTCCTTACCCTTACAAATCAGCACAAAGCACACCTCCGCAGTCTGATTTCTGCTCTGTCTTTTGCCCTTGTGAAAATTCTTCACATTGAATGGCTGCAAACATTAACAAGTAAATGATAAAGGATAAATCATTAAATACATGTGCAGCAAAACTTTTTTCCATGTTTTTTACCTTAGCCTCTAACCTTCAATACACATTTTCTACCATTTATTTCCAGCCGTCAATGTGTTACGCCTGCTTTAGGCCTGGATGCAAGTAAAAGAAATTTAGGCCTCAGTTTTTACAAGACAGCCAAACAAAGGATTTTGCACATAAAGATTTGCCCATGAGGTCTTACCAACAAGACCTACCAGCTTTGCACACCTGGTTCACTTTCAGGCTGTAGCTGTAGAAAGCTACTGTAGAAAGCTGTAGAAAGTTCACTGTTTATTTAGCACCACAAACATGCAGAAGAAAACTGCAGAAACAAATACTTAGTACAACTGTAGTGCAACTATACCCTGAATTTTATTTGCATTTACTCTAATCACCGTTATCATGTTCTGGAAAGCTAGCAATGCAAATATCACTACCTAATGACTGCTAAAATTCATGGGTTGAGAAAACAAGTTGCTTCCTACAAACAGCAATAACTTATTTCTTAGAAGAAAATGGAAAAAAAAAAGAGGAGAAAAGATTCAAAAGAGAGTTGGAGGGCACATATACAGATATTTCATCTTTCAATATATACATCTTTTTCGGCATTGCTAACATGACATTGGTATCAATTAGTACTTTTTCATATCTTCAAATGCTTCTCCTTTTTCCCACTTACTAATTGAGCCTAGTTATTCACAACAGAGAACATGAGACAGAGGGAGAGAAATTTATTTCCCAGTGAAGATTAGCCATTCATTTTTTTGGAACCAGTTTAGCAGCCCTTGATCACCTACTGGAAAGTACTAGATCAATTAGTCATAAGGGATCATATCCCAAAGTTATTATTCAGACTTTTACAAGGAAAACACACTTCATTCAATAAGAACTTAACCTAGAAAAGGATGCAAATATTGGGATATGGCCCAGTATTATACAGGGGATATCCTGTAATCAGGTATTATTAATGTTTTGGTAACCAGGCTGTAAATGAAAATGCTACATTTCTTTTTTCTACTGTAGTTACCATGATTTAGAATTATCTTAATATACAGTGAGGACTTTGCCCATGCAGTAAAGGATAAACTACTGGAATATAAGAAATCTGCAAAATATGGGAAGAGGAAATAGAAACCCTAACTGCTTAATGTGGTAACACCTGCTAAACCAAAAGTCTGTATGGTTAAGCTACAGAGGACTAATTCAATTTATCTGTCAGTGAGATTGCTTCCTGTCAGCTACCTCTGGCAAATCAATAAATAAATCTATATGCAAATAAATAGTAAAGTAACTACTATTTTTACCTTGTTCAGTAAATGCAGATGAACAAAAACTGACCTAGAAGGGAAGGTTTAGAGGTCATTGTGGCAAATAGAGCAATCATGTAAATGGTGTTGATAGCTGGTCAAAAGGGCATTTAAATAGTATAACTTCTGTTGATTTGGCAATAAGTGTAAGCTGGAAAAGTAAATTGTGCTCCATTGCTTCAGCTCATGATGGAGATCAAGTTACAGCCCTGGCATAACCTGGAATAGCTTCCACTGAAATTAATATCAGTTATTCCTGTTTCATTCAAAGGAAAAATTGTTCTGCAGGAAAGATCAGAAAACCATGCCCAGCAGTGGTTGTGCTCACGTTTGTTGCTCCTGTCCATCAATGCTGACGGAGCTTACACATTGGCCCATAAAATAGTTTGGTCCTTCTTCCAAACCTAAGAGAAAATACAGGTGATTATCCTGAAATGCTGCCATTGAAGTCTGATTCTGCTCCTGTGATTACAGCCTGCTGCATCTAAACTTGTGCTTCCTTAAAAAGAAAAGGTCTCACAAAGTGAGACCTCCACAGCAACTTCAGACAACTGTAATTGGAGTGCAAAGATAATTCTCCCTAGCATCAGAGGAAATGTTTATTGCAGAACGTGCAATTGAATTGAACTGAATTGAATGTGTGATGTAAACATCTTTTTTTCTCTGCTAGAATGAAAAATTATCTGTTTTATTTCTTGGTAGTCCTTTCAGCAATGAGACTTATTTACTCAAATTATTAGGCCAAATCTCTTATGTGGGAGTTTGCTCAAAGGGCTCACAGTTAGAGCTGATCAAATAATAGTAAATATATTTGAATAATATATTTGTTAAGTAGCAAAAGAAATGACCTAACTTAATGATTTGGTGATAGCTGAATTTAAAAATATATTCACAAATTATTTACTCAAGAGAAAATGCTTATCAGCTACATTTTTTACAACAAATATTTTATTATCTTTAGTGAAAAACTTTTCCCTTGCTTCAGAGATGGGCTCTATTGGTTTGTTTATATGACTTTAACAATCTTAGTGATTTTATAAGAGTTAGGAGGAGACTAGGTTAAAAAGTAGAGGAAATGTTAAAGGAGTAGAGGTTTCTGTCCTGCTTTTCTGATTTTTATCTTTTATCCAATGATGATATAATTTCAAATACAGAAATCTGATAGTGCTGTCAAGATGTTCAGGCAGTTTCTCCCAGAAACTGCACTTCAGAGCCAGACTCCATCCTGTTTCTTTCTGGTACCAGGACATACTCAAGAGGCTCCAAGGCTCTTAAATAAAAAATCGCAGAAGTAGTCATAACAGTAGCATTGTGAATACCTAAAAACCATGGTTTTGCTTCAAGGGCAATTGCATTTTTTACATTTTTTTGTATTTTTTGTATTTTTGTAATCTGACAAACTAAAAACATTTAAACATTAATGCCCAGTTGTCATTTCAGACATCAGATTCTACAGAAACCCTTAGATTCGACATCCTTCGTGAAATTTGAGTCTGAATCTACTCTTTACAACTCAGGACCTTTAAACTCTGAAAGCATTCCCCAAACACTCAGAAACCTGAGAATCCATCTTTTTTATGATAACTCGGGTATGGCCAGCACTGGCCTTCACTCCACTGGTCCTTAACTCCACAGTGCTGAAAACCACAGTAATGAAGCTGGCACTTAGTTTTGACCTGAATTTGTACACTTCCAGAACATCACCTACTTCTTCAAGTGCTTTATCATAACAATTAAATCCAAAGCATCTTGGGAGACCTAGTGCTGGACTTTTTGCGTGAATAGCATCAGCTCTCTGTAAAGAAAGCATTCAGTTGTCTACAAATGCAACATTATATTATTTTTTGGGGAGGCTTTTTGCCAGCAGTATTTAGAACAAGTAGATCAACACATGCTCTAATTATATTTAGCATAACAAACTTATTTAAAATGTAAATGGTTATAGTTATTCTTTAATGTCACTTGTAATAAATCTACACTGCATTAACTCCCCAAGTAAGGTTGTATTATTTAGTTTATAAATTTAAAAAAAAGCCTTTTAAAATTGTTTGCTGTTTACAAATAATACTTCAGAGCAAAGTTACAGAACAGGAAGTTCCTTTCTGGCTTGGTTACAAGGGTGTACTTTTATTTTGGTGTTTAAAATTTCTTGTAAATGTTTTACTTGTTTTCCCTCTTTTAAAGAAGTCACATCAAAGACCTGAGACCACACAGACATCATCACGTCACAGAACATCTCCTCTCTAGGCATTTAGCAGGTGCCAATGTCAGTGAATTCAATACATGTGCAATTTGATTACAAAGCAAAACACAGTGCTCTGTTCCCTAGGTACTGTGAAGGGGATGCATAGTATTAGACATCTCTTAAGGCAAAACCTCCCTAAAAGAGGAATGCTAGAATGTTTTGGCTGCTTCGTCAAAACCTTCAGAAGGACAGCAGCACTGAGGAA
>NW_009259795.1:1152687-1207986 GCF_000687185.1 Egretta garzetta | reverse complement strand
CACTTTTCATTTCTTTAAACTTTCCAAAATAGGCATTTTGTTACAATGAACCATGCTTATGAACCATGTTACTTATGAACCATGAGACTGCAGATTCCCTTAGAAACCTCAGTGCAGTTTTCTGAGGTCAAATTCTACCCCATCATTGATGAAAACTAAATGAACTTATCTTTGTGATTGCCAGTAGGACCACTTCTGCAAGGATGAAATTGTCAGTATTAGAACACCCTTCATTTTACAGAGCCCATGGGACTCAGTTTCACAACTCCTTACAAATTTCAAATGCAATCCAAGCAGTTCCAAGTTTTTTTCCACCCCCACCATAACCCTCCGAGATGTTTTTCCTGAAAAAGTGAACAAACATATAAGGCAGTGAGTTCAGCCGGTGATCACACAATCCTGTCGCTGACTTCCTACCACTGGCTTCCTACCCCCTGTGTGACCTTCTCTTTCTCATACAGTTCGGAACAAAACACAGTACTTCACAAGGAAGTAGAGAGGTGAAATAAATTTTTTTTTTTTTTTTACTAGACCAGAATTACAGTTTTATAAAGTACCTTTTTAGCACCTAAAGTGTAGAAAAATCCCAGCCCTTGTGATGCATAATTCTCCTGGCACTTGTTGATACCATAAAAAGCATAGTTGGCACCTACATACGTATCAGGTTTAGATGTGGAATGTCTTGCTATCAAGTGTAATGTTGGCCAGAATGAGACAGCCATTATACAAATGTGTGTGTTAGAAAATACAAACTATACATGTGAAAACATGAGAAAATTCAGATTGTCCCTCTTCCATTTTGCATTTTTTATTTTAGCTCTGGGTTTGTAGCAAGACATAGGAAGGGGCAAACTGCATCCATGTTTAAAAAAAAAAATAAATAAATAAAGAAGAAAAAAATCTCTCCCCATGGTTTATCCCACTTGCAGCAATCTACCAAAAGAATGTGGGGGGGCTTTGCTCTCCTTCCCCATCAGAACAGTGCGGAAAAACTGACACATGTTCACAGCAACACCAGCTGCACATCCCTTCCTCTTCCAAAAACCAGCCCTCCATCACTTTGGGGATACATCTGTCACTGCAATACAATCTTCATTTATGATTATATTTGCCTACGTATTTACATTTAATCTGGTTTGTTTAACTCTTCTCCCCTGTTGTTTTCTCATTCCTATGCATATATTCAACTCTGCAGTTCAGTCAGTCTGAAAGCAAAAAGCACTGGAAAGATCATATTTCACATATTTCACATAATTTTGAACATGTTCAGGTTGAGCTGCCACCAGAACACAGAAGACATTTTTGACAAAACAAAGTTTGGCAGACTAGTCTCGCTTGGTTCGTAGCTCGCTTTTTAATTCCTATTGTGCACATTGCTGAAAGTTTACAGCTTCCGTTTCTGGGAAGGAAAGCAGGATAGCTTGAGATAAAATTGTGTCACAGATTTCTCAGTCCAGCGTTTCTCTCAAAATAAAATGAAGAGCCCTTCTTAGACTGGAGGAGAGATACAGTGTGCACACTAATTAATAGAAGCTCCGTGTTTTCTCATTTTGCACATGCAAAGCCAAGAAGGCTCCAAACAGTGAGAAAGATCTGGAAGAACTGGCATTTCCTTGGACAAGCCTGTGGCCAGAAAGAGGTGATGGGAATGTTTTGTAGAAAAGAAAAAGAAAAAACAAGGAAACCCATCTCATTTTAAAAGGCTTCTTGCCGACACTATTCTGCCTGAAATGCTAGAAGGTCTTTGTGATACTCGCTGGAACTGCTGTGAGGTAATTATATGTAGTTACATAAAGCAGCCTAATGCTAGCCCAGCAAATTGTCTAAAAGAAGGGAATGTATTCCTTGTTAAATGTTTTGTCATGATGACCATGCCCTTTATTTATCTCTAACACAACATGCTTATTCTGCCCCATCTACTGTTTTCACCCTGCAAATTTATGAGGCTCTATTAATCTTCTGCCCTGCTGACTCTCTCTGTTGCAAAGTGTCAGCAGACTTTTGTACCTTGCTAATGTACAAAGTGCTTCCTATGAGTAATATCAGCATTTTGCCTTTTAATTGCACATATAATTTTTAGGTCTTACAGCTAATAAGGGAATTGAGACCACAGTTCATCATTGTCTCGAATGGTACTCCAGGGGTGTAAGGACTGTAGAAGCTCAGAGAAGAATATACTTGTCCTCATTCCAAGCAATAGTTTCTCTCATTATAGCAGCTCCATTCACACCAGTCCAGTTACAGGTCTGCCAGCATTTCCATTACAAGCCCAGCTTTTTGGGGTTTCAAAACTGTTGTAAAAATTTATCAAACAGAGCGTACATTCTTTCAGCTTAGCTTTTTTTTTCATCATTATTATGCATTACTGTTTCTGCATCATTATTATTGTTGTTGTTATTATTGTTATTATTATTACAACTTTCTATAGAAGTAGATTTTATTGTTTTAAAGACCTTATTACTTGCAGGGGAGCAAATGGTGCTTTGCTCATCTTCAAACTAGGTCATGAATCTGTTCATTGCTTGTTCCATCTTTTCCATCCAAAAGCAAATTTTAAAAGTGACAGTATGGTGCTAACTTGGAACAATGCACAGTAATTTTATACCAAAAACCTTTAACAAGGGGTTTTACTGTCATCTTGAAATGCATGTTACTGAGGAGTATTCCTATTGTTCAACCAGTTGGAGGGAAAAATATAAGTTTGCCTTCCTTTTTTCTATGGTAGTCAATTAGAGAGAACATCTCATGTATCATATGCTGGAGGGTTTGAAGAACATGTGCCAAATTGTGCAATTAGATGCTTCTCTCATAAGTATGCAAAGCAATAAAAAGTAAACAGATTGTCTACTGGAGTATCATGCCACGGGAGCTGCTTGTAAGCAAATAACAGGCTGTTCTTAACTATTGGACATTACTTTATTGTGGAAAAGTCCACAGAAGAATCAGAAGTCTGGTATATTTTTCAGATCCTGCTAGAAATGGTGCAAATCCAGGCACCACTTTGAGCTCCTGGTCATAATGCAGGGAGTGGGGGGTGCTAAAAAGGGGCTATGGTTTTATGGCCTCTGAAGATGCTTTTCCATCAGAAGATGAAAAGTTTCTGTATGGCCTCAGAAGGCTCACACTATGCAGATCAGCTGCTCATTTTCATTTCCCCTGTCCCTGGACACCTGTGATGCCTGGGTGAGATAATACTTCAGAATGTCTCGTGTCTTCCCTCTGGTTTCCTCACCCTTGTCCTACAGTTTGCTAACATCTGGATCATATTGGCTATTCATCTGAAGGTTTTTAACATTTGGTTGTTATATCATCTCCAGTTCCAGCAACGTTGTTATAAAGTGATGTATTATTCATGCAATCCAGGGCTCAATTTTCAAACTTGTGGACTTCATACTGTATTACCGTCATAAATATTGATTTCAAGGCACCCACAAGCATTTTTAGTCCTTCACTGAAAACACAAAAAAGAGATATCTGTATTCTGTGGAGCATAAAACCAATGGCTGTATACACTTGGCACAATGGGATGCCAATCTAGAGATCCCAGATAGATGTCCAGACAGACGGGGGGCACTTCTGCAGCTATATGCCAGGGCCCACAAGCTGTGTAGCCACATCTCCACATATTTGGGAGCTTAGACTAAGAAACCGTGACTCTCTTAATGAGTTTCGACCCTTCACTGCATTGATACATCTACACTGCTTCCTCTTCTGGGGTCAACTCACTGAATGGTGGCAGCATGCTGACAGATGGCTTTGACTGACAAGTCAGATTATAATAATACCAAAAAAAGGAGAGGAACAAAGGCCATGGTTTACATAATCCTGCTACTATTTTTGAGCATTCAAGTGGGTTTGTCCTCTTATGAAAGCCCATTATTTTTTGCTTATTTGTGGGACAAAGATTATGAGACGAACAGTAAAACCTGCATTCACTGGATGCAAGGTGAGAA
Organism: Egretta garzetta; assembly: GCF_000687185.1. Classification (NCBI taxonomy): domain Eukaryota; kingdom Metazoa; phylum Chordata; class Aves; order Pelecaniformes; family Ardeidae; genus Egretta; species Egretta garzetta. Next base: position 1,204,033 of record NW_009259795.1, on the reverse strand, counting down.
AGGCACGGAGGATTCAAACAGGCTCTGGGTGAACATTCACAAACTTCCTCATGAACTGGATCCTCACTCTGGCTTCCTGGCTCTTTGTTTATTTTGTTGGAAAGATTACCCCAGTTTCAACTGAACAGAGCCTTATCGTTACCTCTGTTACCATATTTCTGAGAAAAAGATCCCGACTCTATTCTTTCCTGCCAAGTTTCTCACCTGAGTTAAGAATGAAGTTGCCACTATATACCAATAATGCCAGTAGTGTCTGGAAAACCACTGCAAAAGTCTTAAGGGAATTATTTGTCTGTGTATATACATATATATATATGTATAAATAGGTGTGTATGCATATATATCTATACATGTGTATGTATATATACATGTATAAAAAGAACAAAGAATAAATACCTTTTAAAAGATCCATATATTAGAGATAAGCAAGGTTCACTCCACAGGCTCTCAGTCCATCTCAGCATTACAGTAAACCCACAACCCTTTGTCCAGTATTCACAACATCTCCTGAACTGCACAACCAAATTACAGGACCTTGCACTTTCCATTATCCCCTATATATATATACATAACGTACTTTAAAACAGTACTGTAACAATTTGTCGTAACACAGATACTACTGATAGCAGGAATAAACCTAGAAGTTTGCATTTGGTAGACCTGGGGAAAAAACAGGGCGTAACAGAGGCTTCTAAAAAGGTATTTTAGGCAAAAAAATAGCTTCATGAAGATGTAACTAATTGTTCACAGTATAAAATGCTGATGAAATACAGACACTTCCATTAGCTTTTCTAAAAATGTTACCGAATCTTCAGCACTGCATTTTCTTTCATTTAAAATGCCTTTATCATCTCCCTTCTCATTATTTTATTGTTAAACAATTTGAAATACTTTTTCTTACCTGTCACGAAAATGCCCTTCCTTTGTAGGTGCCTTTACTGTCTCCCCTCAATGAGGACTGATATTCCAAAGGAAAGTATTAACCTTAACTTACCCCTCTAGTTAAAAATAAAATTACTTCTAAACTTTTGAAGCTTATATTCCTTCAGTTCTTGAAATGTTTATGAAAAAAAAATCCCTTTACTACACTGACTGCATGAACTTGACTTCTTTATTTCTTTTTCTGTCTCCTCTTCTCAAACTGGAAGTAAGTACTGCACATAGCAAATTATCAAATGCACTTAAAACAAAGCTAGACTACATTAATTAGTGTTGTATGTGCACTTGAAGTGGGTAATATAGTTCATCCTCTGGCACTCAGCTCATTAATTTCAAAATGTATGTTACTAAACCTCTTATCTTGGTTTTATTTAATTAAATTATTAAGATGAAACTTAATAAAATCAGAGGTTTTTAAATGTCATTCAAGGCACAGCTACAATTAAGAGATCAAATATTCATAGTTTTAGAAGACTCAACCCAGCAAGACCACTTTTTATGTACGATCAATTTTGTGCTGATTTTTTTCCAAACTGAACTGTCTTTATTTCAATAATGTTATGATTTGCAAAGATAGACGGGAAATTAGTACATACCGCTCTGAACAGATAGGTTAATTAAGGTTCAGTCTAGTATTGATATGTACATATTATAAACATTTAAATAGTATAGATTAACAATGGCCTTGGAGCTAAAGTGGTGCTGCAGGCTGTTATTGTCCTCTAAATACTGGGGTGTCACTGGGCTGGCTGAAGTTAATGTCAGAGCAATCTGGATGGCTAAACACAAGCGTCTGGTGTCTTTTAGACCCTGACGTATCCAAGACATTTGGTGGCAGACGTGACATAGGCACTACTTATGCCCTTCTGTGGTAGCACCTGGAGACAAGGCCAGATAACCAAGAGCATTTAAAATGGCAATAGACATCTCTATTGAGGCACCTGAATTATCTCCAGACCATTCAGATATTGTGTGCTGTAAAAACTTTAATACTTCTGTCTGAAACACGGAGAAAGTTTGTTCTAGCAAGAGAAATATGGAATCACAGAGTAACCTGGAATGACTACCTTGCAGCTGGTCAAAATATATCAAGTACCAGTCACAGAATCACAGACAGCTGTAAAGGACCTCAGGAGGTTTTTATTCCAATCTCCTGCTCAAAGCAGGAGCGGCTCTGAGGCCAGACCAGGTTGCTGAGAGCTGTGTCCAGTCATGTCTTGAAAACCTCCAAGGACAAAGACAGCACAATATCTCTGGGAAACCTGCTCCACTACCTGACTGTCCTCATGGGAAACAAGCTTTTCCTTACATGAAGTCTGAGTATCTCTTGTTTCAACTTACTCCTATTGCATTTTTTCCTCTCAACATGCAACACTGTGAAGAGGTTTGCCCTGTCTTCTCGATGGCATCCTTCTTGCAGGTTTTGGAAGTCAACACAAAACATTTAGTTGCCGGATTTGTCAGAGTTTTAGCTCCCACATCTGACTCATCTGGCACTGGAAAGCTTCACAGGATTCAACCAGAATTACAGTCTGTGCTTCTGACTGAACACAGAAGAGCTATGAGACCTCAAAGGTAGCTGCCATGGACACACAGTAGAAAGTGTAACACCCAAGTATAACACCCAAGGTGCAAAGGTAGAAGGGTAGGGAAGGATAAATCCCAGGGCAACGTTATCATTACTTTGGCACATCTTGAGTCAGAAAGTATGGGTACTCCAAACACGGCATGTTCTAACATAGCTGATTATGCATATGAGAAACCTCCTCACAGAAAATAGAGACAGTCACAGCTTGTGCTGCCTATATTGCTATTATTATTATTAATTGAAAATATTGATATCTACATTCTGCTTGATCTGATTCTCTGACTGACCCCTGAAACAGTGGTATAATAGCCTGTAGAATTGTTAGGTATCAATGACAGGTGGCCTCACCTACAGAGGCTATTTAGAAATATCTGTAAGTCATAGAATCATAGAATCTTTTAGGATAGAAAAGACCCTTAAGATCATCAAGTCCAACCATTAAGTCATATTATTTGGGTACATTCCAGTTTATTAGCACAAATATTTCAAAGAAAAAGCCTTTACAGAAAGTAAGTTTGAGGCAACTGTACAAGCAAAGTAGCAATAAGGAGCACGTGGATGTCACAAGAGGGGGTTGTAGCTTCACTGGCTGGTCATATTTTGATCTTTGAATTCTGTCCACAGACAGTTCACAGCATAGGAGTTGTGCCACAACTAGCTAATGCTCTGCAGATGTTGCATACTGAGAATTGGGGGAATGGCTATTTTCAGGGTTGCAAAGTCAAGCACTCCAAAAGCCAGGAAGTGTTATGATTTGATACAAGAAATAAAATAACTGTTATTAGTCCAAAGCAATCCTCCTCAGCCAGGCCTAAGTAGAGGGTGATGGTGTATCTATGGTTTGCTAGGGGTTTCACAGATGTTTTCTGACAAAAGAATAGGATGGCAATAGCACTGTATCTCAGACCGACGTATTTTCCTTATACTCAGAAGCTTCTTCCTTCTGCTCCATTCCTTGCAAATATTTCCACCAACAGGCTTATGTCCTTTCCACCTTCAGTACCTAAACTTTCTGCGCCCATGCTCAGCCTCCAGTTTCCAGACTTGTCATCCCAGCCCTGTTGTCCTTGATGCAGCTTGCATGGATGGAAGCTGCTACTCAGCACTTCCCATCTGACATTAAGCCTTCTCTTTCCATTTCTGCTCTTAGACCAGTGAGGTAGCTTCAGCCTTCTGTGATTTGAATTCGTATCTATGCTGAAGCAGACTGAAGTGTTTGCAGTATTCACCATGCTCAGCAGTGAATATGTAGCCTGTCACAGGGTGAGGCACGTGTCTGCTATGTCCCAAGCTAAGCACAAAGCTAAGTTTCAAGACGCCAAGGCCGAGGGCATGGATGCGCACAATGAGCTGTGTAAATCTGATGGTAAAAGCCTTAATGCATGATGGGCTAGCATCTCTAATGCAGCCTGGATGGATTTTGTATTAATGCCTGTGGAATATGTGTGCAGCGTCTCCGAAGCTTTGATTTGGGTTAAGAGATGATTCTGTCTCCCTTTCGCCCTCCCTTGGCCCCTCAAAATCTCCTTCAGTATGTTGCCTTCACAGAAACAGTTGAATTGCGTTTTGACTGGTGCAGGAGTCAGCATATATGGCTGCAAATGTTGCCTGGTACATGGAATTGCTGGTGCAGGGAGCAAGCTGAGGGACATGGCACCTTGGGATGTCTGTGTGGTACAACACGTTCCAGCCATAAAACACCTCCTGCTGCGAAATCAAAAGCCAGGAGGTTAGGTGCTTGGAAGCCTCTTACCTATTTAACAAGCAATATTTCCTAGTTCTCACTAAATCTCTTTCCACACAGTTATCCTCAAATTAAAAGACAAAAATCAATCCATTGCTCTGCCTTGAAAGCTGCAAGTCCCCAAAACAGTGAATGCAGTAGATCCTGTTTTTTCTCTTTGTTGTTGATGTTATTATGATTGCCACTGCAAGTCCTGTTCAGGATAAATAATTCCTTGTACAAAAGAAACAGCAAAACACCTTCTATTTTGGAATGGGCAGAGTACCAGAATAAGAAGAAGACATGAAGGATACAACTATAGATGAAGATCCCATTTTAGCAAGATAAGTCAGCACATTCATGATATTGGGCAGTGCATTGCCTCTGATGAAGATTGGCCCCATATTAAACTACTCTGTCAGTCCAGGATTGGAACAAAAGTATTAATTCCATGGACGTGAAAGTGACTTTTCTATCTGACAGATCTAACCAGGCACTTCCAGAAATAAGTATGGCTGCTCTCACAGGAATGACAGTCACCATTTAGAAAAAAAAAAAAAAAAAAAAAAAGAAAAAAAGAATAATTTCTTTGAGTCAGCCAAGATGTCTGTCCTGCTTTGTCTACTTTTGTCTTCTGGGGATGCTTAGGTAAACACCCACAGTCTTCATAAGGACAGACCAGCACAGTGAGTGAGGCTGGTATGTTATAAAAGACTCATTGCCTATATTCATTTTAGATTGTACCTACAGAGGATTTATAGAAACAATACCTAGGTGGCACTGAGGAAGATATCAGTGCTATTTACAGACAATTTAAAGGAATAAACCTGCAGTTACGCCTGTGTTTGCTTTCCCTTGTGGTCTCCCTGCAACGCTTTCTAATCCTATTGTGACTTGATTGTTTCACAGCAAAGTGCTCCACAGAGGCCAGTAATTGGCACGCAGGTTCAAATTAGATTGCTGTGTGTTTAGGAAAGCAGGGGTCATTTCCCATCAGCACCACTCATTAAGAAGCAGAGTGCTAAGTTTTCTATTACGGAAAACACTCGTATGTAAGTGTGTGCGTGCTTGGGAGGGGGGGGTTTATGTATAACCTAGAGCAGATTGAGTCTGTGATCAACAATATGCAAAACAACTTTGGTAAAGGAATATATTAACTATATACTCAGTAACAGTTTCCTTAATTCTGCATCTGCCTGACCGCCACGCACAAATTCATTTTCACCATGCAAATATGAAGTCAAACATGTGGGTGAATTCGGAAGCTGGTTTGGAGGCAGTTGAAAAGTTGGCCTTGTGTGCCCCTGGCTCTTGTGAATTTTAATCAGGCTTTCAGCATTAATTGCACATCAGCCAAGTTTCAGTTCTGGTATACTCAAGGCCCCAGTCAGCTCCTGTGCATTTTCTGTGGGGAGGAAAGAGAAGCTGGGGTTCAGAAATGAGGGGTTTGGGCCTCAAATTAAGTGTAGGAAGAGAGAGAATCTCAGTATGCACCAGAAATGAGAGTGAAGGGCAGGTAGGATTAAGAAAAAAGAAAGAATTAAAAATCTGTCAAGAGGAGCCAAGCAAACACCCTATGCCGCAAGCTTAATTGTTCCTGGTGAGAAACGACAAATTGTCTGATAATGTTTAAGCAGAGGAGAGGTATTTGGGTAATTCTTGCCTCACCTGAGACACCCTGGGCACCTGAGTTTCCTCAAATGCTGAGTAGTGTCCTTTCTTCTAGCATGACTAAGGGAGGTGTCTATCTATGTCCTGCCCGTGGCTCCTTCAGAACCAGAAAGCAGGCACTGCAGCACTCATGCCTCCGGGGAAATCTCACTTGCTAGGCTTGCATCAACCATTTTTAACTCACACATTATCATTACTGTGGTATAGCTCCTATTTTGCATAATAGCCTGGTGGTTAGAGGTCTCCTGCCAGAAAGAGGACACCCGGGGTGTAGCTTGAGGCGGCTGCAATCCTACACCGCCCCGCTGCAGAGGAGTCCCGTGGGCAGAGAGGGCTGTCGTTATTTCTAGAGAGAGTATTTTCTGCTCCTTAATGAACTGTGGGGAGGGGGGAGGGAAGGTCACTGCGTGGAAACGGCACGAGGTCGGACAGAAAGCCAGCAGATAAGCATGCAGCGCTCTGGCTCGGTGGCAGTACCCTCACCTGAGACTGAGCAGATCTGAAATGTTGGTCCGTGCCCTGAGGAGTGGGTATGTATTTCACATGATGCCTTGGAATTAACCCCTAGAGGGCTCCTCATCCCGCCTGGTCACTTAATTTCATGAGCCTGTTTCAAGTTTCAAATCCCAGTTTTACAGAAGTGTCACGCAGGAGACAGATGGGGTCTGACGTGCATGCCTGTCACTATTGCCTGCTCCATCTCTAGTGGATCCTTACTTAGTGATCCATATCAGCATCTTCCTGAACTCTTCCCCCATTCACTGCGTGCACAGCTCATATCCTGAGGTCAGTCTTGCAAATTCTGCTCCTAGGGCACCATTCAGAAGGTGACCCTGTTCTTAAAAACTCTTTGTTCTTCTCCTCATGTGGCTACTAATTAAAATGTTTCTTGCACTCTTCCCCAAGTCCTGAAGTCTCCCATGGTGGGGACAGAACCTCATGAGAAAGGCCTGAATCTGCCAACCCAGGGCCATATCCTGTAGCTTGTGGACACTACAATATTGGACTCTAGTAGTGTCCAAAAATGCATGCCTAAGAAAGATTATAAGGACAAAGTGTATGAACATACAGGGTCCTTTCCCAAGTCCTCTCCTGGGTTCCAACTGCTTTCAGCTATGGGACTTCCTGAAATTGTCTGGGATTCTATGTTTCTAGTAAACATCACTTTATTTCTTTTTCAAGGTATTTATCCAATGTCTTTTGAACCTTTGCAAACTCTTTTCTTTCCAGGGGAAACTTACTCTGCTGGAAATAAAATATATTGAGATCTGTAAGTAAAAGAACTCACGCTTTTAGATTGGATACTAGGAAAAGTTTCTTCATTTAAAGGATTATCAAGCATTGGAACAGGGTGCCCAGGGAAGTGGTGGAGTCCCCATCCCTGAAGGTATTTATAAGACATGTAGGTGTGGTGCTTAGAGACATGGTTTGGTGGTGGACTTGGCAGTGCTAGGTTAACAGTTGGGCCTGATGATTTTAAAGGTCTTTTCCAACCTAAATGATTCTATGCTTTCTTTTCCCTCTCCTCTCACCAGTGACATGCATTTTTTAAACATAAGAATGAAAAAAAATCTGCTGTTTATATGAAATGCAGGTAACAATCTTCTTTTTTACTTGCTCCCTCTGACGTGAGCCTTAAAGATAAACTATAATGATGCAACCTGTCATGGAGAGCAATATCAAATCTAGGATGATGACATAAAACAAGCAAGAAATTATACGTATCTGTGGAGTTTTGCTGTGTAAATTGAGTGAAATTTCAGACAGTGCTGGCATTTCTCATTCCCCCCTCCCAAGTCGCCATCAGCCAGTGTTGTGTGCATTATGGGTTTTTATCTGCATTGTTTCATATCCAGCATGGCAAGTCACAGTTTTGTGGAGATCCCTTATCTTTAGACTGGGACTGAATTCCTCCATCTTCCCATCATATGTCTGTTGAAATGTTGTAAAATCCACAGTCATCTCTGGATTGAAAATGTGTTAGCATGTAAAGTATCAGACAGGAATATAGTTGTTACTTCAATTCTGCTGAGATTTGCCTTCGTCTCCCTAGGATTTTACCACATATTCACTAACATGCTGAGAATACATCTTTTTTTCCTGGTATGTCAACAGAAACACTGCTGCTCTCTGAAATTTCATTCATTGTAGTTGGACTATCACAACTATAAACACACAGGAAAAAAACCTGCTTGTCTTCTTTTTTCCTAGAGAAGACAAACCGTGAGAAACCAGCATGATATATTCAGAAATATATACTTCCATGTAGTGTCACTCCAGAAAAAAAGGAGCAGATGCACTTTCAAGAAACTGGAGGGGGAAAGAAAAAAAAAAGAGAGAAGGAAGAAATGAGCAATGGAAATTTGAAAAATTATGGGGAAAAAATGGCTTTTATTTTATGATACAGATCATCGTAAGAACATGAGAACTGCAGTATCAACTGGATCAAAGTCCCAATTAGCCCAATATCTTGCCTCCAAAAATGGCCAGTAGGAGCTGTCTAAGAAGAGTATACCTGTGATGCAACAGGACCAACAGCTAATAAAACTTCTCCAGAATAGTCTCTTAGTCACCAGTGATTTCTCAAATGGAGGTCTAACTGATGGTCCCGGATAGACTTTTCTTCCATTCTTTCATTCAGTTTTTTTAAACCAATAACATGTTTAGCATATATGACATCCTCTGACAAGTTCCACAGCTAGAAAGCACCTCTTTTCTCTGTTTTGAACCTACTATTTTCTAGTCTTGTTTGTGTTTCCTAATTCTTCTGTTAGAGATGATAACCATATTTGTATTCTCCACACCACTATGATTTTATAACCTTTATGTGATCTATTTTCTAGGCCAAAGAATTTCCAGTCTAAGTAATCATATCTTCTATTGGTACTAGCAGTACCAGTGAACCACCTCCTGTACCCACCAATTCACCAATTTTACTGTTTCATATGAGTGACCAAAGAAAAGTGATTTACTGACTAGCTCCAACTGCACCCTACGATTTGGGCTCCTAGTCAGCCAGACACCATCATTTGCGGGGTTGGAAATGGACAGTTGGGCCAAGCACAGGCCCCTTACCTGCCCACCAGTCCCATACTAGCTCACAGCCAGGCACGTGGAGCCTTGGCCACCACCCAATGGAGCAACCACAACCACCACCACCACAGTGATGCTAACAGTTGTGCCAGGACCCTGAACTGAAGAGTCTGGAAGAGGATGTTTTGGATAAACATGTAATTGTGTTGTATTTCGGTGAGAAACTGAGGGAAGACTGGTTTGTTCCTCCCTCCCATGTTCACAGGCCACAGGTCCCTGTTGTCGAGAGCTCCCAGCAGCTATGTCCTTCCTCATTTACGCCCATTAAAATCACTCAGTTACTTTGGAAAGATTGCCTTGATCTGGTAAGACTTTGCTGTTTTCTGGAGATAAATGATGTGATGTCTTTCCCAGGGAGCTTCTGTATTCTGAGCTGCAGCTGCACGTTGTTAGATCTGCCAAATAGAAACTTTCTGCTTCACTTATGTCCCATATTGCAAACCTGATGGACTGACACTGGTCTTTCCAAACGGAGCAAAATTAGCAACGAAGTACATATTGCAAAGACCTTTTAGGAAATATGTGCTTTTATTGACTGAATAGTACCACAAGGTAGAACGAAACAACTTTGTATGTACAAATCTACCCAAACTCTTTCTTTCCACATGCTTCTGTCTATTCAGCTTTATCGAGACCACCCCAATCAGCAGAATAGCCACTAGTTGCACAGGTCAGAGAATTTAACTTAAAGCCCTGCTGAAGTAATTGCATTTCCTCGTGCTCTTACACATGTGTTATGTTCAGAGTGACAGGGAGACTATAATAAATCTCCTGTGATGCGTATTGCTCAGAAGTAACATAACTTTCCAATGATTCAAAATATGGTTTGAATTCTGTTTGTCCCCCTATTATCTATCAAGACATTTTTTTCTCATAGGCACTATTTCTAATTTATCTCCTCTTTTTTAATTTATTCTAGAGCTACCTTGAAATCAAAATGCTTCAAAAATCCATTCAAAGAGTTAAACACAATAATTTCATCATTAGAAAGGACAGTATGTAAGTACCAGGCCAAACGGTCTATCTTTTGTTAAATGACAGGTCAAAGAAAGTTCATTCCTAATAATGCAAATCACAAATCAGTGTCTCAGGAACAGCATATATGAAATGATGTCTGAAACATCAATAACAGGTTTTTTCCCTTATAATTATTATTATCTTGGTAATAGTCGTTAGTGACCTATCTCCTTCTGCTGATTTAGTAAAGTGCACCTAATAACAAGCAGGGGTCAAACGTACAAACCAAATGACACTGCATTCCCTAGATACATAGTGCAGTTTCTAATGATGTAATAAATGCCTTGCAGTGTTTTTGTCTCACCCACCAAAATTAAGCCTATTAGAGTAAAATATGCCAATTGAAAACATTATAAATCTTGCCTGGAATATAAAACAAATCTCTAAAAACAGAGCTAAAATGACAAACTACCTCTTGTGTTAGAGAGGCTGAATCTCTGAAGTAGCTTTTATTCTAGTTCTCACTGTAAAAAATCAAGCCTTCAGAAATGGTGTATATTTATTATATAAATAGCAAGAAAGAAAGCAGTATCACATTACGGCCTCTTTTTTGCAAGGAATTAATTGTGACTTCAACAAAAATACCTTTTTAAAGGATCCATCTTTTTTCATGAGGAGAACATACCATCCTATAATTTTAGACTTTATATGGATATTTTAGCACAGAAGAGTCAGCCTTCTCTTAGACAAAGAGAGTTGGTTCACAGTTCAGGGAAAAAATAATAATGCATATAGCCATCTCTGTATTAAGAGTATCCATAAAATCAGCTAGTCCCTCACTTAACTGTGCTGGAACCCACTCAAGCCATTGTGTTTAAAACTGCTGTATTATTCTTTGATGTCTATAGCTTAGCAGCACAAAGCTGGTCTCCAAGCACTTACTCTCTATAAAGAAACACAAATGTTTGGCCTTTGGGCTGTAAATATTGTGTCACCATTGATTTTTAACATATAAAGTGTATTTTCCTGAATGTCAAGTATTCTCAAAGTGCAGGGACTCCCATGAGCATGGAGTGTCAGGAATTAAAGACAGTTTAAAAGCAGAAGCTACAAGCAAGGAAAGAAGAAAGTAACAGCAAGAAACGAGAGAAAGAAAAATGAAAGAATAACTAATATGAAGTTAGCCAGGTATTATATCATCGTTTATCTCCCAAACGAAAATGTCACCTGGGGAGCTTAATATCTTATCATCAGTACAGAGAAGACTGAACTCTGATACTATCAATAAACCTTTTCTTACTACATAAGGTAGTTTACTTTAAGGATTTGTGTATCCCATGCACTAGAAGAGACTGATTTGGGGATCAGACACACTGGTGGTTCACAAACAGTGTAAGCATCAGTAGCTGAATGGAAATGTGGCTCTGACAGTTTGCTCTTATTGCCTTATAGCGCTTCAGTGTTTGTTTTTCTGTGTTTTATCAGCTGCTTTGATGCTAGTTCGCCAAACCGATCTCCTTGAGAAGGTGGTTCAGAGCAGGATCCTAACTTAGCCAAGGTGCATAGACTAGGAGCAAGTCATCCTGTTCTCCTGGGACAGAGGCAAGTCCTTCATCACCTCCAGCAATGTCTGCCTCCTGCCCCAGCACAAAGGGACGGTGAGAGGTGAACATATCTGCCCCCCTCAGTTACCTGGGATGAATCCAGGCTGGGATAGCACCTTGCTCACACAGCTAGGAAAGCTGACAGGGATTCAGCCTACTGGATGTAATGTCTTTTACAGTGTAGCCTCAGGCAGTGCAACTCTGCAATGCCCTTTACATAGGCCGGTGGTAAATCACCAGCTTATCCAATAATGAGTAAGAGGAATACTCCTTCTAGGTGATTATTCAGAGCAGACCCATCACCATAGCTTATTTCTATAGCCAGCGCAGACAGTCAAGATTCCTGAGAGGGCAATGCAGAGTATCTTAGGTCAGGTTCCTCCTCTGACTCTTATACCTCTCCAGTGAACTTTTGTGATTACTTCCCTAAGCCACGCCTTTGAATAGCACATTCAGTCCAAACTGGAGGAGGGGCACTGCCTTTCCTCTCCAGAAAATATCTTCAAGCAGCTGTACTGTAAAAGTTGTGGTGGCTAAAACCCTGTTTGCTTTTATCCTTCCCTATCCCCCTTGCCATGATCAGTAATCATTTTAAGGATATTACACACCAGATTCAGAGATTCCTTTGAACTATTTTCTCATTTATTGTGTTTACTAGATGTTTCTTTCAGAACTTCAAAAAAATTCTGGCATCCATCTCAATTTTATCTGCCTAAGAACAGTCAGGTTGCTGTCAGACATCGCCTCAGACATTTACATGAATATTGACTATTTAATGCAAAGCATTCTTTAAATGTACCAGCACATACGCCAGCTCCTCTTAAGAAGGTTGAAGAACTCTGAGTTCTGAAACATTTAAGAAACATTAAAGGTACCTTTTTGATAAAGGTTACCTCTTGAGAGATGGTGACAATTTCCAACTCCCAATGTTAAAGCAATCATCTCTTCTCAGCAGCAGGCATTCAGGGCCTGGAAAACCTGCCCTAGAGACCAAAGATACTTCATCTATTTAGTTTATCAAGGTGAAGCTCAAGAAGGTATTTGACATACAAAAAAGTGTAAGCACAGGGAAAAGACTTCTGATAACAGGTTCTTTATATGTAAGTTTCCCAGAGTGAGGGGTAGGTATGTTCAGGAATAAAAGCAGGATTTAGTTTATTTAACTAAGAAAAGACCAGGAATTGCAGGTATAGTATTCCTGTGATAATATTTGAGGTACCTAGCAAACTGATCCTCCTAAAGGAAACTGATCCTATCTAATAGATCCTGCTTCAAAAAAAGAATTCTATCCATCTAAGTTAGACTCCTGATTGAGGTGTTTTCAAGTCTAAATAAAGTGATTACCTTTTAGGAACCATTTGGAGAGGTCTTCAGATTTCCTGAGAAACATCAGGGGTTTGGGGGTTTTTTTTAGTGTTTTTTATAAGAATTCAACTTAAGAAGGCTGTTTTATTAAACACCAAAACGTTTAAGGAAAAATTAGGTAGACAAGATCTCCCTCAAAGCATTTATTTTTATAATTTGGATTAACTCCTGGATAACAGCTACAGATAAGAGTTTCACTAGCCACTGGAAAAATGAACCAAAGACTGCATTCTTTGGCCCAAATTGACTTTAAGAGGCATAACCTAAGGTGTGATGGAAGGGTCCCAAGGGGAAATTCCATGTCTGGTGGTGACTGGGAGATGACACAAGATGCATCCTCATCTGAACATAAAGCGTTTGTGAAGAAAAGTGAATAAAGTGTTGATCTACTTGCTAAGATGTCTATCTTGTCAAGTCATGCAATATCAGCTCTTAGGTGCTGCCAATTGATTTCAGAGTAAAATTTAAGGTGTGTTTGAAGCACTCGATAGGACCCATTTGCTTCTGAGATCCTCTTTCTACATGACTGACTCCAAAACTGTTTTAAACTAAATCTTCTCTGTTTGAATAACAGCTACCTGTAGACACCATGATCTCCAAAAGCAGGTTCCTACTTCCCCTTGTGATCAGAGCTCCTGCAGCTGTGGATGGGGAGTCTTCCTCTGGATTTTGCATGAGGGACAGCTGCTGCCTAAATGCTCATTTGTATTTGTGGTATATCTGATCAGAACAGATGGTTTTAAAATAGGTACTGTGGATTAAACCAATAGAAAATAAAACCTATCAACTTGTCAAAAAGGAATTATTGTGGCTTTCAGTTGTATTCCCCCCACAAGGGAGAATTATGTTTTTTAAATAAATTAAAACATTATGAGCAACACCCACATACTGCTTCTGAAGAAGCCTGGGATCTAGAAAAGAATGCAAAGGTTACAGGTACTGCTACGCATTTCCAGAAAACTGTTTATACCTTAGCAGTGAATTTACCTTTCTCTCTCTCTGTCTCTCTCACACACTTTGAAAGATGATACCAGGGTTTTATTGTACGCTGGGAAATATGACAACAGTTCATGTAGTGCAGGAATAGTTTTGAAAATCTAAAATACAGCTATTGATTGTCTCAAACTATTTCATCTTCAATTAGACATTGAACTTTAGAGCTGGTAGAATATATAAGATTTTTCTATTCTTGAATATCAGTTCATTTTTGTCTATGAATAATACATCTTGCTACAATAGTGCAGCCAGATACTGGTATAATTAGATACATTGCTGAGGTCTGCCTATGGTTCATGCATCAAACACTGATCCTTCAGGCTGCCTTGTATAGGTCTATAGGCTTGGGACGCTAAAGAAATGAACACAGTCACGCTAACAGTGCCCTCACTCCAGTTACAGATGTAAGATGACAGTGACTGCTGCAAGGCATACTAATTACAAAGTATTTAGCAGTCAGTCTCTAGCACACACCTGCCAGAAGCAGAGATGGGGGAAATGTGATATCCCTCTTTCTTATGTTACACAAAGCCCAGCTGGAAGTTCAGTTCTTAAGAGGCCAATGACTGTACAAACCATATGTTATCACAGCCCAATCACGCCCATAGCTTTCCCCATTTTAATGTATATTTGGCATTACTAGATAATGTGACATCTTCAGACTAATCAGATGGATATCTTAACCAGTGGGAATATTAAGGTAATACGGATAACATCCATTGCATTATGTTAGCTTCGCACTTGTATTTCTGCATAATGGCTCCAACTCCTAACCTGGTCTGACTATAAACTTTGCCAGGAGGCAGCCCATTTCATATAGACACAGATTTTGTTATTTCAACTTATGCCTACTGCGGAGCTTAACATTTTGGGTCCAAATAGCTCCTACCAAAAAAAAAGGCTCTGTCTGAGTGCAAATTTTGCTGTGTAGATCTACTTATAGCTGAAAGAAACAATATATAAAATGGTTAGAAAAGTCTAAAAATAAAGACAAATTAGATCTGTCCCTTTTTTGTTGTTGTTTTTAATAATTAAAGACAGAATAATATCACCTCCAAAAATTATACTTGTTCTAAATTTTTATAATGAAAATAGAGAAAAGGACCAGAAGGGAAAAAGGAAGAACACACCCATTTATGGCTAAGAATCAGGAACCAAGGCAACAAAGGGAACTTTTGTTGTTGTATTTGGTGTCTACTGCAGACCGCCCGATCAAGGGGAGCCTGTTGACAAAGCCTCCAGCACTCCAGCTACAGGAGGCACCACTCTTGCAGGCTCTCATTCTTCTTGGGTACTTCAGCTACCCCAACGTCTGCTGGAAAAGTAGCACAGCAAGATATAGGCAATCCAGGAGACTCCTGGAATTCATTGGGGATAAATTTTTAAGCCAGGGAATAGATAGGCCTACCAGAAGGCGAGTGATACTGGACCTGTTGGTCACCAACACAAGTGAGCTAATCAGTGACGTCAAGATTGAAGGCAGCCTGGGCTGCAGTGATCATGCGCTGGTGGAGTTCGTAGTCCTGAGGGGTGCAGGTCAGGCAAAGAGTAAAGTCCCTGAATTTTAGGAAGGGATACTTCCAGGTCTTCAAGGAGCTAATAGGACCCCCCAAGAAACTCCCCTGAAGAACAAGGGAGCAGAAAAGAACTGGCAGATCTTTAAGGATACTTTCCAAGAGCTCTCAAGCCCCAAGTGTAAGAAATCGGAAAAGGAAGGCAAGACACCAACATGGATGAGTCGAGACCTGCTGGTCAAACTAAAGGGCAAGAAGGAAATGCACAGGCAGTGGAAGCAGGGACAGATATCCTGGGAAGAGTATAGGGATGCTGCCCGGTTGCGTAGGGATGGGGTCAGGAAGGCCAAGGCGTAGCTGGAGCTGAACTTGGCAAGGGATGCAAAGAATAATAAGAAGGGCTTCTACAGGTATGTCAGCCAGAAAAGGAAGGTCAAAGAAAGCGTACTCCCCCTGATGATCAAGATTGGCAAACTGGTAAGAACAGATGAGGAGAAAGCTGAGGTACTCAACAACTTCTTTGCCTCCGTCTTCACTGACAACCTCTCTTCCCACACCTCTTAAGTGGATGGACTACAAGACAGGGACTGGGGGAGCAAAGTCCTTCCCACTGTAAGAGAAGATCAGGTTCATGACTACCTGAGGAACCTGAACATACGTAAGTCTACAGGACCTGACAAGATGCATCCCAAGTCCTGAGGGAATTGGCCGATGTAGTCACCAAGCCACTCTCCATGATATTTTAAAAGTCCTGGCAGTCAGGTCAAGTCGCTGGGGACTGGTAAAAGGGAAACATTGCACCCACTTTTAAAAAGGGTAGAAAGGAAGACACTGGGAACTACCGACCTGTCAGGCCCACTTCTGTGCCTGGGAAGATCACAGAACAAATCCTCCTAGAAGCTAAGCTAAGGCACATGGAGGACATGGAGGTGATTTGAGACAGCCAGCATGGCTTCACCAAGGGCAAGTCCTGCCTGACCAACCTGCCTTCTATGATGGAGTGACTACATCAGTGGACAAAGGAAGAGCTACGTTATATTGTCTATCAGGACTCCTGTAAGGCCTTTGACATGGTCCCCCACAACATCCTTCTCCCTAAATTGGAGAGATATGGATTTGATGGGTGGACTGTTTGGTGGATGAGGAATTGGTTGGATGGTTGCATCCAAAGCGTAGTGGTCAACATGTCAATGTCCAGATGGACATTGATGACAAGTGGTGTCCCTCAGGGGTCCGTATTGGGACCAGTGCTGTTTCATATCTCCATCAATGACAGACAGTGGGATCAAATGTACCCTCAGCAAGTTTGCAGATGACACACCTGAGGGACGGGATGCCATCCAGAGGGACCTGTACAAGCTCAAGAAATGGGCCCCTCATGAGATTCAACAAGGCCAAGTGCAAGGTTCTGCACCTGGGTCAGGGCAACCCCAGGTATCGTTACAGGCTGGGGGATGAAGGGATTGAGAGCAGCCACGTGCAGAAGGACTTGGGGGGTACAGTTTCCTAGTGCTTTGACTACACATTTTCTATTTCAGTCATAAGACCTTTGGGAAAGGGCTCTGTCTTACACACATGAAACTTTCTGCTAGTAAATAAAAGATGCAATCAAATTGCTTTCAGCTGAAAATTTGGGGACAATATTTTTTATGAACAAAGTAACTGTAAAAGATGTTATGGTTTTGTTCTCACTCTCTCCTCATCCCTGAAATCTCATCACTCTCTCTTGGTTTTGATTTTGTTAATGGAAAAGGGGGACAAAGAGAAAATAAAATAAAAATACAAAATCCATTTTATGATCAAATACCTGAAGCTCTTGTATATAACTTCCATTTAACAAAAATGCCTACATTCATTTTTGTTTCAGCTAGAAAAAGAAAAATCATTTCAAACATCATGCCTTTTTGAAACCCAGCTGTTTGCATTACCATGAAAGAGATCTGCAACTCTTTCAGTTTGGCTGTTACAGTTTGTTTGTCAGTTTTAACTGATTAAAGGGGAATGAGAGAAGTGACCTATCTTTTCTCTTCCCACTATTCTTTTCCCCCTCATCTTGCTCAGACAAAACAACCTTGATGACTAAATGTAAGTCATAACACAATGAAATATCTTGAGGACTGAATAAAGGCTTCAGGATTTCACTGATTATGTGATCTTATCCTATTATCTAAAGTGTATTTTTCAGTAATTTATATTTATGAATCCTTCTGGGTAACTAGTGGAGAACTCAGGACTTCTCTAGCATAGTGCCTCCCACCCTTCTGTCCTTCAGGTGCAGATAACCATGGCGAAAAAGGGCTAAACCAGACAGGTGCAAAACAGAAAAGCTGAGAAAAGAACAGTCACATATCAGAAAGTTACAGCATTTTCCAAGGAAGAAGAACTCACAAAACCTCACATTCTCATTTCAGAAAATGTCATTCTACTACAAAATCTGCGTGTTCATCATTTAGACCAATGTTCATCATTTAGACTAACATCTCCCTTTGAAGACCTCAGCTGTAGATGTCAGCATGCTGGAAAATGTCTTTATTCTCATTGGGAAAAATATCTCTTTAACCCTTGTCTCACCAGAGTACTGCTTGCTGTGTTGTCATACAAGAAAATTATAGACCCAAGTACAGCTTGGGTGTGCAGCTGCTCTTGCTAGTGATGGAAAGGAAAAATTCTTCATCCTTTATTTCTGCATGGTTGACCTTTGCATTAAACTGTGTCTGCCCTGGGACTCATGAAGCAACTGGTTTGCTGGAATCAGAGGGTAATTCCAGTGTATGACAGCTGGCAGAGTGGAGTTCAGCACTTTTCCCTAAAAGCAGGACTTGAGCTGCCCAGAGAACTGAGCAATTTCTCATCCAAATGGTCTACTAAAGATCTGGTCTTCTTAAGTTACTTTCTCCTTTTCCAAGTGGTGCCCTTGCTTTGAAACTACTTTATAAATGGAGCAATAAGAGCAACAAGAAGTTGTATTAGATTACCACTAGATATTCTCTCTTCTCACATGGATTTAAGTCTGCTATTCTCAGTGTGTTTTATTTAGGCCAAATTCTAGTTAAATGCTAGATCAGGCATTGCTTTTCACTGCTTTGCATGAAGAATCTTGCTTGCTCACACACTATGTGGAATAGACATATGAATGCATAATTACTCACTGACAGTATTTTGTATAAATCTACACAGTTACAATGAAAAAACCCCACCACTGGTGAGGTTTTGTGATTGTGTTACAAGTAAAACACAACAGAACAGAGCAACGTAAGCAATGTCAACAGCTCCTCTCACCACTTAAAGATGAGGTAGATAGGAAAGATGAGATTTACATGTATATTAGTTAACGTGCCTATGTATCCATCTGAGTGACTGCCCACAAGAAGCAATGGTTTCTGCATCCAAGCTCTTCTAGTGGCACCACAAGGAAAAGGCACCCAAGCCACTCAGATCTACTCCAACTTTCTCCTTAGCCAGGATGTCTTTGGTCACGACAGCCAGTTTTCCAAATCTCATCAATAATCTTAGTTAACAGTAAAGCACAGAGTAAATTCTGTAGAATTGCTAGAGTTTAAGTTAAGAATGCCTGCGAAGAGGAATCATGGATTGAAAGTGGTTCGAATTTTTTTGCAGTTATTAAAGCAAAACACTCCTTTAATACTTTAAACAATGTTAAGGTTGGGGTTTTTTTCCTAAAACTGATATTTATTATGAATGTTTCTTGAGTATACACTGGTGTGTTTTATTTTTATAAAATAAAATATCAGGCTTTGCTTCACATTTATTATTAATGCAAGATACACGAATCTCTCTTAAAATTGTTGTATCAGGTGATATTTGCAGGTGCAATTGTTTTGTTTAGCAGATGTTATTTCAAGAAAGGGGGAGAGATAATGTTTCCCTCACAGTCCACAGGAAAGTACCTCAATAGGGAGCTGAACACATACCTATATTTCATAATATGTGCTCATCTATATACTCTGTTCCATGGTGCCCTGCCTCCAGTGCCACAAAACTGCATTCACTCACATATTCCTATCTCCAGCTTCATGCTTTTCTATATGCAAACAACAGATCATGCACATCCCCATTATGAGAACATCTGAGGGGAATAATCTCCACTTGCAATCAGAGGCCAGAAAACATGCTGGAGTGTGCTTTTGAAGACTGCATATATGCACCACTGGTGCTGGTATAGCACATCTGGAAAGAAAGGCAGTCTGTTGGAGCTGGAATGCTGGGATGCTATGCTACCTATGGAACAGCGAACTGCTGAGCTCTTTAGAAAATCTGTCTAGAGAAAAGTAAGTCCTAAAAGAGAAGACAACCTCCACTGAAAAAAACCACCCACTTTTGAAATGCAGCCCACAGCTACTGTGACATTTGGGAAGCAAGGCCAGTGAATTTGAATTGCCACTGTCTTACTGGATGCATTATGAAATGTGTTTGGACACCTTTTTATTTCTTCTTTTTTTTTTAGTTAACTGCATTTGCGTTGGGGGGCTTATTTCTGCAGGATGGTGCCCTAGTAGCACTTGGCCCAGGCGTTTCAGCTGGGACCTCTTTTAGTAAGGCAGGAATGGGCTTGCTGGGAAGACCATGAAGGCTTCTCCAGTCCCTCATCTGAAAGGCCCAGAAACCTCACCCTTACATTAGTACCTAAGCATGACTATTCCTCCTGTATACTGACGGACAAAAATAGGCACTTCCAGAGGATCATTCACCTCTTAAGCTGCCTGTCTCTCTGCACTTACCATGCAGGTAATTACTCCTAACCCGGGTACTCTACTGGAAAACTTAGAGGTAGTTGGGTTGAACCTGAATCAGACAACATCTCTGCTGCTGTTCAGAAGATATACTAGAGGAGCTCTGTATGAGGGAGAACACCTGAAGAAATCAATAGTTACTGGGTGATGTATAGAGAAAATAGAATATATTTGTTTTCTTTTTACTGCCCGGTTATTCATAGGAGTTATAGCTGTATTATGTATCTGATTCTTTAAATAAACTATTTTTTAAAATGGTGAATAACTGTTAGTGTGTTTTGGCAGACATACCTTGCTTTTTTGATCTAAAAATCAAATATTCTTTAAGTCTGATAAGAGCAAACTTTTTATGCTTGTATTTTGATTATTATTATATCTCAACATACATTGACACCATTAGATTTTCTCTGTGTTACAAATTGCTAACAATGGCAGGTAACATTTAACGCCTATAGTTAGCAAAGCTAAAAAAAAATCATACACCAGGAGTTGTTGTTTATCTCTTATTAGATTGATCAGCAAACAAAAACCCAAACAAAATAAAAACAACAGAGCTTGCATCATATGTTTAATGGATGTAGGGACTGATGCTCCAGCTGTTGCAAATACCCATTCATGAAATCCTCCTCTAAGGTCAGAGGCAATGCAGTCTGTCGTGTCTTGGAAAAGAAGTTAAGGATCCCTCCTGATGATTCCAGCATTGAACTGATGACAGGGATTCATAAGAAGAAGATATAAAACTCATTTAAATCACCGAGTACTTTGCCTATGTCTGAACAGCAGGACTGAGAGAGCAGGAAAAAAAGCTATGTAATAAGACGGAGAGAATTGTTCAAGGAAAGTCAATGCTAGAAAATGCCAGCCCTCTGCTATTAGCTGCTAATTTTAAAAGGGACTTTTAAACTGAAATATCACTGTGTGGAAGAGTTTTCTGAAAGCCATCTTCAAACTGCAGTGGGTAGGCAGCTAATTTTCCATGTAATATTATCCGAGGTGTGGAGGATACTGACACAATATAGAAACACAAAAGACAGCACATGACCCCAGTATTAGTTTCAGTGAGTTCAGTACCATCTAGAGCAACACATTAAGTAATGAGTTCTAGCAGAAAAGTCCAGTCAAGCTGCTTGTGCCATTTCCCTAACTAAATATTTTATATATTAAAGTATTACTGGGACCCAAACAGTGAAATTATAACTAGAAAGCATGAGTCTCTCTTTAGTGCCTAAGACTCTTCACTGGCTGCAGTTCATAGAACAGAAAGAGAAAAAGAGAGGACTGAGCTAAGTCAGTTATAAAATATATCCGTGTTGAGTATTCTGTGATTTTTGCCACCAAACCAAGCATGTTGCAGAGCTGTGTGACCTTTTGGGTGTGCGTAACATCCTCTAAACATTTGTCAGCACTAGTTCAGGTGAAAAATGCAAGAAACACATTTTCTTGTTAAAATATCTAGAGATAAACTAACACACTCTCCACTTCAAATCCGATAGGGAAATGTATTTTAATATTTCTGCTATCAATACCATTAAGAGATGCTTATAAATAACAGTGCACATCTGAAAGACTGCCTCCTATCCCAGGATGTTTTTAAGTCAGTAGACTCAAAGTAGTAAAGAAAGAAGTATCAGTAGAGAAGAAGGACTCTATAACTGACAAATTATGTCAATCTAATGATGGAAGTTTCAAAAAGAAGGCGGAACAAACAGGATAAAGATTTTACTTTTGCATGTGCTCCAAACTCCTCTTTAATGCTAAAGAATCTATGGAGCACAGTGTGCGACTGTATAGACAGCTGCATTGTACACTACTGTAATCCACAGTAGGTATAAGAGGAAAAATTACTTTTGAAACAGAAGATCACAAAGAATGCAGCAATATTTGTTTACCTTTGTTTTCCTTTTTCAAAAAATCTTAAAGATTCCTAAGGAATTAATTTAGCTACTTGTGTCAGTTCAAGCAAAAAATCATTTAAGACTTCTGAAAATGTTAATATAGGTGCTAAAATGTATTTTGTTAATTGCTGGAATAATCAATAACTAATTTTCATTCTAAACTAGGTCCTTCATGTGTCTTAAATAACCCAACGGAAGATCATTTACATCTCAATAACAACCCTTAACAATGTCATGTCATTAAAATCCAAACTAAATCTCAATAATGTAGGTTAGTGACCAGTAAAGGACTTATTACCTGGGTCAAGTCCTTGGGGGCTGTGGTGGGCCAACTGGTGAAAGCTTTGCTTGCATGTGGCTTGTACTCCAAAATATGAGCATGGTATCCCATAGGAATGATCCCATTATTTGGTGCTATGTCATTTTCTAAATGGTTATACATTACACCTATTATTTCAGGAACAGATTAGTTATACGAAGGTCAACCAAGCATAGCAAAACAAAACAAAACAAAATGAAAGAAAACAACAACAACAAAACCCAAAACAGACATCAGAGTAATATGTGGTAGAGAGCTTTAAAATAAACAAATAAATATGACTTTGAAAGCCTACTTGGAGCTTCACCTTGCTTTCATTAAAATGTTTCTGTGTAAGATGGTAATTAGCAGAAATAGGAAGTAAAAGTATATTAGCCTTATGTACTAGCTAGGAACAGAGAAAGGCGTAACTATTTTAAGATGCATTTTTAACAGTGCTTTTGTGATACCAACACACTTGCTGATGATATTGAAATTTTTATGTTAATTAAACAACCCCTAACCACTCAGTAGATCTCAGATATATACACTTTGTAATTACCTCCATTATTGAAATAGCTAGTTTGATTTATCCTTGCCACAGTAACATTCTAGCTTCTGTTATTTTTGTCTTTAGAAAAACATAGGTCCCAGTGAGGGAATATAAAACTATTACTGTAAATTAAATATTAAAGCTAACTTATTTTTGCATAAGAACACTGTCAAATAATGGTGATAACTGTTCCTAAGAAATGAACTTTTTTTTGCCTTTTTTGGAACACAAATTAAAATCTAATTTTCAGTTCTTTTGTAAATTTCATATAGTTAGCGTGTATAGTTTTACTGATGGCAGTAGCTTAACAGGGAGCTATTATAGTCTTAGCTTAGCGATTAAGAAATACAACATTTGTTGAAGAGCTAGGCCTTTTAGTCTAGAATGGATTATCACTTGATCCTTCCTTAAGCATTTTTATACAGGAGTGCATTATCCTTGGAGCCACCCTGGGCTCCATGCCTCATTAACCTGGGTGTTAGATAAATCAAAGGCAGCCTCAGAGACAAAGATAAGCAAACTGCAGGCCAGCAAGACGATGATGTATGGATCCAGGAGGCTAATAGGAAAGTATTGACAGGAAAATGGTGTGCTTATCCTGCAATCACTGCATATTGCAATGAGAGCTCCCAAAAGCAGATGGGATACACTTCAGGGAATGCAGGAGTAGGAGATTGTTAGGCAGAAATGGATCCTCACATCTTAAATTCTAACAAGAACTTTGTTTCTTTGTGGCAGTGCTTCAAGCACAGCAGAGAGGTTAGTACCCAGGCAATGGCAAACTCTAAAAAGTGAATTCATGGTAGGGGTAAATATTATTATTATTTTAAGATTGTAATACAACCACCAAAGCTGAATTTTGCATATGTCAAACATTAAAACAAACACGCTTTACAGAAACAATACACAGAACAACATTTCCGTGTGCTCAGGAAAAGCATTTAGCACTAAGAATACCCTATAAAGCTTTCTGCAGAAAACAATGTTTCAGCTGTCAATACCTTTCCAGTGAGGAAGGCAGTGTGATTGACAAAAAATCTTGCAAAACAGGGTACATTCTGTGATTTTCCCTTGCGCTTGTTTTCCCTTCAGTTCTGAGGGTAACATTTTCCAGAGGATCTAAGCCTTAGCCACTAAACACCTCTTAGGTGCAGCAAGCGGTCTGCTTCCACTATTTGGAAATCATGAAAAGTGCTCCAAGTTTTGTAAGGCCTGCTGCTGTTTTTCTGGGGTTTCTTTTCCAAGACTTAGTTCAGTGAATTTATTTTAGAAGGTTTTATTTGTTTGTATGTTTAAAGCACAGATTAAAAAATAGCTGAATTAAGGGAAAGACCTTCAGAAAATTTTGGATCAAACTCAGTATGATCATACAGCTCCTGAAAAATAAAGAGGGGTTTGACATGATTCATTCTCCCCTTTATTTATTTATGTTGACTGTGATGTTTTGTAAGACCTTTTCTCTTAAATGTTCATAACTACTCTTTCAAAATACTAGGTTTCCTCCTAAATCATTACCCCGTCTTAAAATCATAATTGCTGTCTTTGTCTTTCTGTACTTTGAATACCAGCCTACTAGTTTTAAATTAATATTCCTGTTGACTCCACTTGGAGCAGGATCAAACCCCAAGCCTACATACTGAACAGAGTTGGTCTTATTTTTCCTAGTGTTGTGACTTTCTGGGGGCACGGGCCAGGATGAAGAGCCTCCATCAGCATTGTGATAACAGTAAACAGCCTAAAATTTAAGTTAAGCTAAATTTGATACACAAAATCTGAGGCTATTTTACATAGCCTGGTCTGATGAGCCAGGCTTTTCAATGCCCAGCAACAGCTGGTGCTCAAAAAATGAACACGCAATGAAGGAAGGTGCTGTTTGCAGATCCGGGTGCTGGAGCACCTCTCGTATGAAGACAGGCTGAAAGAGTTGGGCTTGTTCAGCCTGGAGAAGAGAAGGCTGAGGGGAGACCTGATTGCGGCCTTTCAGTACCTAAAGGGGGCCTATAGGAAAGATGGGGAAAATCTTTTTAGTAGGGACAGCTGTGACAGGACAAGAGGTAATGGTTTTAAACTAAAACAGGGTAGGTTTAGACTAGGTATATGGAAGAAATTCTTTACAATGAGAGTGGTGAAAGACTGGAACAGGTTGTCCAGGGAGGTAGTGGAGGCCCCATCCCTGGGAACATTCAAGGCCAGGTTAGATGAGTCTCTGAGCAACCTGATCTAGTTAGCGGTGTCCCTGCTCACTGCAGGGTGGTTGGACTAGATGACCTCTAGGGGTCCCTTCCAACCCAAAACATTCTATGATTCTGTGATTCTATGATTCTCTTTCTGCAAAAGTGGGAAGGGACACACGCAGGAAAGGGATCAAGTGGTGGCAGGAAGGGATTCATGGTGCCACAGTTGGTACAGGTGAGCAGCACCCCAGAGGGCTGGGTTCTCTCTCTAGTTCTGCCACAGAGGTGCCGACCATCTCAGAACATATTTTTTCCTCAATTCTCATTTTTTCCATAGGTACCTTGAATCAAAGCGTGATCATTGTAGGTGAACTGGTGGGGAGATGGGTATCTCTGAGAGTAACTATCGATTCCTTGTTTCAGGTTCCTCACCTCAACATGCCTGGGGCTTGATGAACTGAAGTGCTTAACAAAGGGAAATTTAGAAGGTGAGAAGGCCCATTAACTCAGCATGATCTATATATAATAGCATCATAGTGTATGAATTCCAGTTTGCACTTGGCAATCCTAAGTGGAGCCTCAAATTAATGGGAGCTTATATACTTGGCCTTTGGTATGTTGCAATGGTTTCCCTTCTTCTATATTCATCCTTTGTGTTTCTGCCTTCATATATCCAGCCCTTCTTCTAAAATCCCATCTGGGTCCATGGACTACTACCTCCTCTTCACTCATAATCCAAGATGAACTGCTCCTTCCTCTTTTCATACACTCTTGGCATCACTAGGGAAAAGGCTGAGAACAAATGTCAGCAAGCTTCTCCACGTTTCCTACTAGTGCTGGCACCATGGACAGACAGGTGGAATGGAAAAGCTTTGTTAATGGGCTCAGGGAGCTCTGTGGAGGCAAAGCTTGTCTGTGTGCCTGCTATACGTCCTAGCAGTGAGAAGGAAGACCTAGAGCCCTGTAGAGCCCTATAGGGGCTCTAGGACCTAGAGAGAACCCTTAGGGCTAACCTCAAACATCAGTCTCCTTGCCCAGCAATTCTGTCATGCCCAGCAAATCTCTACTAAGCAAGTGAAAAGAAAGAAACCCATGGATTTGTAATTTGCCTGAGTTTGGGGAGGTTTGAACAGGGATGTTGAAAAAGCATTTTCTATATTTTCAGCAACATCTCTCTTTTCTGAAATCCTAGACCTTTTAAATAAAAGGTTGTACAAATATAATTTCTAGAGAAATACTATTTTTTTATCATTGAACCTAGGCTCAAAAATGCTGAACAATCTTTGCTGATTATTTTTTTCTAAAACAATTTTGTTTCAGGCAAAAACATAACACGTAACATTACAGTCGAAACAGTCAAAGAGCAACAGAGTTAAAACCAACTGAGAAAACAGTCTTATGAGGGAAAATAGCACAGAACTTAACCTATATGTTCATGAGTGGCCCACCTTGAACTATTGTAAATACTCTGCTCTGAAAGAACTATGGAGTTTTAAAATTTTTTTACTTGGCTATTATGAAATGATGGTTAAAGGAAATATCCAAGTACAGAATAGCTCTGAGCCGCAAATGAAAAAAAGACATAAATAAACTATTTTGTAATTCTGAAGCTTTAAGTAGTAACATTCAAATACTATGGAATTTTGATTTTTTCATGTTGTTCTTCCATCTGTTCTCTCATTCCCCTTTCTCTCCCCACAGAATATATAATTGCTAGATGTGTGATGTGTACCAAACCTTGACAGTTTGGGAGTTTCCTTGTCATACTCCAAAAATCCCTTTGCAATTTTCACCCACAGGAATACCAGATGTGTTTTCTGCTATGTAATGTAGCCGCCATCTTCTGTGTGACAAAGTGTTGTAAGGTGTCTTTTATTAAGTTCGGGCATTGTCAAATGGGACAAATCAAATCCTACAGAAATATAGTATTGCAGATACAGTTACACTCATAGACACAGTAATAGTTACGACCAGATATTAAAGGAGCTCAGTACATCACAGCTCCTATTGCTTTTCTCTGAGACACTGGGTTCTGATCAGTTTTGGAAACTTGACCAACATCTATTGAGTTGATTAATTAGAAGTTATGTTCTTTAGAAAATCTGGCCTCAATGTGGATTCTAGTGAGACACTTTTGAAAAGATATTTCTTGAGCTTTGCATTACAAATCATTATTATTCCAAGAATTAACATGATAACAAAACAGAATTTCCTAAAATCCAGTTAATGAAACTATTACGTTAGGCAGTGTAGTATTACAAATGCCCTCCTCTGGAGGGACGTGTGGACCATTTGTCTAAGTTAGATACATATAGAAACTGAGCTGACCTTCAAATTTACCCAAGATGTTAAACAGAAACTCACTTTGTCACGTATGCTCTAGAAAACCTCCCGTCAAGCCTTGACACTAGCGATAGCAATGCAAATCACACCACTTTCAAAGGAACATGCTTAATAAATTAAAACACAGTCTTATTTACCTACTTACTCACTTCTCAGTCAGCATGAGTCAATTCCCTGACAGGTTTACTAAAATACCACTTACTTTTTTGTTATCATTACTGACAGCAAAAAAACTGACAAGTGCATTTTGCTGCTCAGCTGGTAACGAGACAACTTTGCAAGGCTTAATTATATATAATCTGTATATGATTACATGTATGCATGCATGTATGTATATATATGTCTAACAGTAATTGCCAGTGTGAACCGGGCATTCTGAACACTTCCCACCCCTCCGGCCCCCTTGAAAAATAAGACAAAATAAAATAACCTAAGCATGGCCAGAATGCTGTGCATTTTCCAACCACCTCGCTGCTTTTGATTTGTTGGTACCGCTTTATCTGGTCTCCTACACGATCCCAGGGAACAGGGTGATTAATGCCCGCTCCAAGCAGTACGAGGAGCAGTCGCAGGCAGGTAGTTATTCAGGAGAGCTGCAGGTATTCGGCTGGTGCCCCGGTGGTCGCGGCGCCTTTAACACCTCTCTGGGGGTCTGCCTGTTATCTGCCTGCCCCCGCGGCCGCCAGCTGTGCTTCCCGATGGCCTGATGGACTGGCTCGTGTACCTGGGGACGCGGGCAGGGTGCATCCATTACTCATTTGTGACAATAACCAATCGAGGAAGATGTAGAACTCAATTCCGGCAGAAAGACCTATAATGTTGGAGTCAGGAGGTTATCGCTCTGGGACCTGCACCTTGCTCCTTACCCCTCTTATCGAGAGCCTGCTGGAGCAGCATCTTGTAAAGCTGAGGGCTGCAGATCTGGGGCCCAGATTAGCATGCATCTTCCTAAATGCTACAACATTTAATTAAAAAGTAGATGCTAGTCAAATTCTTACTAGCTGAGAATATGCTTTTGGTGAACAGGAGGCAAAAGCTAAAGGGTTTTGCCACGGAAGGAGGTGGCAAACTATTTCCTTAAACTATGTCTTTGTAGAAAATGATGTGTTTCTGTCTGTTCTCATTTCACAGTGAAACTTTATACAAGGGACCAGCACAATCCCAAATCCAGTCCATAATGCCTGTTAATATAGGTGCGCATCTGTGATTAAGGGCAGCATAAAGATCCTAGCCCTTGAAAAATGACAAGGGATGTAGCTTTTGATAAAGCACAGATGTTGTTTGATGGCTGTCTATTTGTATTTAAGTGTTCTGAGAAAGATTCTGTCTTTTAGAGAGAAATGAGTAAGAAAAAATCAGGAAAGAACATTAGGATATGTGCAATGTAAGAAATGGAAAACTCATGTGATGATTTAGAGCCTTTTCTCTAAATATCTTGATCTTAGGAGGATCCAGCTAGACTTTTTAGGTGCCTTAACTGTTTAAAACAACTCAAACTTCTGAAAGAACAGATAGAAATAGTACTCATTTATCATTAATGCCTTAAATTATATTTAGGAAGCTCATTTAATCAGTCATACAGACCATGGATTCTGGCAGTGTTTTAGCAAACTACGCCTGAACTGGAAATGGAAAGAAATAGATTAAAAAATGGTTTTATCAAAGATAGAAAGTGCTGGTTTAACAGTGTAAAACTATTAATTACCAAAATACTGGTAAATGAAGTCACCATCTGCATCACCAGAATATACTATAAGAATTTAATTTCATTCCTACAGAAGAATATAATCCTATTGATTTAGGGATAAATCATTAAATCTAATAAAAACAGCATTCAAAAATAATCTGTAATCTTTTGTACACCTTCTTAGAAAACTTAAAACATATTTTTAAACTGGGATAAATCAGGACATTCAATCACAGAATATTGGGGCATAAAACTGACAATCAGTTTTATGCATCTATCTCCATTTATATCTACTTTCTTTAGGAGAGTACTCCATGATATGTGAATAGCATTTTAGCGTAGCTCATTTAAGTATGCTTTCCTCTGTATTTTTCTCAGGTTTATTAACATATTTTAACCTTTTTTTCCAATGTGTACTTTAGCACATATTAATTATTCAACAGCATCAAAAGTCCTGTAAAGGTAGGATGAGAATAGAGACAGCAGTAAAGAACCTTCTACTTTGTAACCTTAGCATAAAATCAGCCAAAGCAAAATTATACAGCATCAGAAGAATAAAATCAGGAGAAGCAAGACTTAGAGAAATAGTCAGGGCAGGGGGAATAAGAACATCCTTGAGATGGTGAAAGGCAAAGAGAAGGGGATGAATTAGAAACTGGAAAGGAGCAGAGCCAAACAAAAGCTCTGGGTATTGAAAAACAGTACGTGCATGAACAGAGAGAAGCTTGCAATAGAAAGAAAGACGGGAGAGGGAGATGATTGCATACTTATTGAGTGAGCACTGCTACAGCTGGGCTATTTTGTACAGACTTCAAGAGCCAAGGCACCATGATACTAAAACCAAAGAAAGAGAGGCAAGACCTGCTAGATGGCTGACCACCAGAATATTTTCTTCCTCTATGAAAGGGCCATACCAACCACTCTAAGATATTGAGGGTTTGAAGAACCAAGAGAGAGTTTCAGCAGGTTGTACTTAACTTCAAGAAAGAACATAAAGGAAGGCAATCAATCATTCCTGTTCTCATCTGAGAAATCAAACTGCATTAGAGCATCAGGAATGAACACAGCTAAGATAGCTACAGCTTGGCTGAGAATCTGGGGACATACAGCTCTTCTATCTGCAACTGGAGAACACAAAAGAAGTGGCCAACTTCAGTCTTGTGAAAGTTTAAGGACGCTTCTGCCTCAATCTCTCTTGTGAAATGTTTAGACCTTCAAAATTTCAGGAAATTCCAAGTTACTGGAAAAACAACAGTGCGTATATAAAACAGGGCCTATCTGGGAAACAACAAAACCTATATACCATAAAATTGTAAGTGTCTGCGTCATGGGCTCAAGCACTGGTACTGTAATATTGTTGTTGTTCTTCGTGGCATGGCCATTGTGTGGGTCCACCAGTGCAATGCCTGGACATGATTCAGGGAACAGCACCAGACAAAGACTACTCTCTTTACCCGGTGTGGATCAGGCCACTATGTTTGGGGGCAACTAATTGTGCCATGCCACTTGCTTAAAGGATCAGAGAATAGTCCCTGGCCCACTGAGATTACAAGTACAGATGTAGACTTCAGGTGCTTTGTCCCTAAAGCTGCTGTAGGGACAGCAGCATGTACAGACACTACAGGGGCAAAGACCATAGAATCATAGAATAATTTAGGTTGGAGAAAACCTTTAAGATCACCAGGTCCAACCATTAACCTAGCACTTCCAAGTCCACTACCACCAAACTCTGTCCCTAAGCATCACATCTACATATGTTTTAAATACCTTCAGGGATGGGGACTCCACCACTTCCCTGGACAGCCTCTTCCAGTGCTTGATAAGCCTTTCAGTGAAGAATTTTTTCCTAATATCCAATTTAAACCTCCCTTAGCACAACTTGAGGCTGTTTCATCCTATCACTTGTTACCTGGGAGATCAACACCTACTTCACTACAACCTCCTTTCAGATACTTGTAAAGAGTGATAAGGTTTCCCCTGACCTCCTTTTCTCCAGGCTAAAAAAACCCAGTTCTCTCAGCCGCTCCTCATAAGCTTGTGCTGTAGAATTTTCACCAGCTTCATTGCCCTTCTTTGGACATGCTCCAGCACCTCAAAGTCTTTCTTGTAGTGAGGGGCCCAAAACTGAATGGTATGCCACTCTGAATGTATATATACGCAGTTGTGAGCATAACATGTACGGTAAAACTACTTCTGATGAACTTTTCAGGCAGGATTCATCTGCCCATGGTTTAGTTGTCTATCTTGGGGGTACTGATGGAGGAAAGGCTAGCCAGGAGCCGGCAATGTGCACTGGCAGCCCAGAAGGCCAACCGTACTCTGAGCTGCATCAGGAGAAGCGTGGCCAGCAGGTCGAGGGAGGTGATTCTGCCCCTCTACTCAGCTCTGGTGAGACCTCACCTGGAGTACTGCATCCAGCTCTGGAGCCCTCAGCACAAGAAGGACATGGAACTGTTGGAACGGGTCCAGAGGAGGGCTACAAAAATGATCCGAGGGCTGGAGCACCTCTCCTATGAGGACAGGCTGAAAGAGTTGGGCTTGTTCAGTCTGGAGAAAAGAAGGCTACAGGGAGACCTGATTGCGGCCTTCCAGTACCTAAAGGGGGCCTATAGGAAAGATGGGGAAAATCTTTTTAGTAGGGACAGCTGTGACAGGACAAGAGGTAATGGTTTTAAACTAGAACAGGGTAGGTTCAGGCTAGAGGTAAGGAAGAAATTTTTTACAATGAGGGTGGTAAAACACTGGAACAGGTTGCCCAGAGAGGTAGTGGAGGCCCCATCCCTGGGAACATTCAAGGCCAGGTTAGATGAGTCTCTGAGCAACCTGATCTAGTTAGCGGTGTCCCTGCTCACTGCAGGGTGGTTGGACTAGATGACCTCTAGGGGTCCCTTCCAACCCTAAACATTCTATGATTCTATGATTCTATAAGTTGAACATTTAAGTCTGAGCCAGTGATGTATGGCACTTTAGAGTCATCAGGGAAAGATGAATCCACTTCCAAAGGTAGCTTGGGTTTCCCACTTAGGATGAGGTTAATTGATCTCTGAAGGTGCTGTTTCTCCTTATTGGCAATCCATAAAGCCCAAAATGATGAGATCAGCATTAGATGTACCAATTTTAGATGGCTAAAGCTCTGTGACTATTTGGCTGTTTAGATGCTGCAGTGGTAAGTTTGTGTATTGAAAAGCCTAAACAGAGCCCTGGTCTTCTCCTTGTCTCGTATATTGACATCCCACTTCATTATTCCTAACAGTGAGATTTGGTTGACAGGCACAAACTGACTTCCATTTTCCCAACTCGTTCTGCTTTAGCTTCAGTAAGTCCAAGAAATGCTTGTGAGAAAGTGTCAGAAACAACACTGAAAGGAGAGGCAGCATGATGGAGGAATAACCACCACTTAGGGCACAGGGCCACCATCTGACCACCAGGGGCATCTGGGAACAATATTCACATCATAGTTAAAAGTTTATTTTAAAGAAGTGCATTCATACATTTGGTGTTATCTAGACAGGAACATCTCAAAATATGATATAGCTTAATTAGCTTCAACTAGGATAAGAACACACTTTTCTGAATTAGGTTTCAACCCTCTAAACAAAGGGGTGAATGTGCAATAATGTCTTTTAAGTAATTTTTAGGTCAGCTGCAGGTTTCATTAGGCAAGCATTTGAACCTCAGTTCAGAGATGAGGCAAATAAATTCAGACCCATGTGGTTAGATCCAGTCAGCTCACCCTGTTTTTCAACTGAATGCATGATAAGCATTTTAAATCGGTATACAATAAATTCACATTGCTTTCTTTCCCATCCAATTTATGATCACCTGTTTGCAATCAGTCACTACCCATGACCAGAATATTCATGAATGTAAAAAGATCTACCCAGTTCAGCAGTCCAGTTCTAATGAGCAGTATCACACCACGGAAAACGAAAATGAGACTGAGACTGCTTATTGTTGGTTCTAAAATTAAGCTTGTGACTATCTCTTTTCATCAACTATAAATGAAATCATGATCAGAAATGCTCTTTGTAACTCTGAAATAAAATGGCTCACTAGTCATGACTAATAAGTGATGAACTTAGAAAAGTAGATCTGGATAGGGCCTTGTGTGTATGTCACAAGTGGACCACTTTGAAATAACAGGAGCCTACATGAATACATACTAATGATAACATGTTTAACCATATCAGCTGTAATGATACCTGACCTTTCTATGGTGTTCTAGGGTTTGAGAGTTTAGGTTTTCTTCTTTTTAGGATTTTGATGTGACTCTTGTTTTCCAATATTATTCCCTTCATTTGGAAGATCAGGAGAATAGAACTGCACCACAGCTGAATAACATCTTCAGAACTTCAAGGGCAAGAAGCAAGGTATGTCCTTAACTTTAATCCTGTAAGGAATTCGCTAAGAAAAAACTGCAAGCCTAATATTTTACGGTACAGTGTGCCTTTGGAAACAAAGTATTTCCACCAAAAGAAGATATTACTTATCTACCTATACCCTGCTGGAAAGCTTCTTGGCAGAAAAAGAACCTGGTGGTCCTCATGGACACCAGGTTGAACATGAGCCAGCAATGTGTCCTTGCTGCAAAGAAGGTAAATTATATCCTTGACTGCATTAGAAAAAGTATTACCAGCAGGTCTTTCCCCTTTATTTAACACTGGTGGGACCATACACGGAGTGATGTGTCCAATTCTAGGCTCCTCAGTAGAGGACAGACATGGACATACTGAGGAGGGTTCAACAGGGGACCACAGGGATGATGAAGGGACTGGAGCATCTCACATATGAGGACAGGCTGAGAAAGCTGGGACTGCTTAGCCTGGAGAAGAGAAGGCTCAGGGTGGATCTTATCAATGTATATAAATACCTGAAGGGAGGGTACAAAGAGGATGGAGCCAGTCTCTTTTCAATGGTGCCCAGTGACAGGACAAGAGGCAATGGGCACAAACTGAGACAAAGGAGGTTGCCTCTGAACATCAGGAAACACTTCTTTACTGTGAGGGTGACTGAGCACTAGCACAGGTTGCTCAGGGAGGTTGTGGAGTCATCTCCATCCTTGGACATATTCAAAAGCCATCTGGACATGATCCTGGGCACCTGGCTTGAGCAGGGCGTGTTGGATCAGATGACCTCCAGAGGTCCCTTCCAACCTCAGCCATTATTTCATTCTGTGATTCTGTGATGTTTTACTCAAAGGAGTTATCATATTTCCATGTATACCCAATATACATTTCCCCAGAAATACTCACACAATACATGCTGCGCTGCTTGTATAAAGTCATAGATTCCATGACAGCAGGAAGCACTTAAACTAAGACTATATGCAAGCTTTGACCACATTCCATTGGCTTACACAAAAGTAGAGTTTGATAAATTCTAGATAGGTTTGGAACATCTGATGCTAAAATTTGAAGTTTAAAAAAATCGGGTATATACTAAAGGAGCACACGATTTCCATTAAAGAATCGCTTAGCTACATCTCTAGCCCATCTGGATCCAAACATCTCAGAAGTCACTGTCTTCCTGGAGATAGAATAATTTTCTATATAGCTGAATGTCAGTATCACTGTATTTGATGGAGCACAGAACTTCAAAAACACATTCAGATATGCATGAAGCATGAAAACCCACTCCTAGCACATATTTGCAAACAAGGAGAAATTCTCAAACTTAATTCAGCAGAAACTGGTAAAAACATACAAAAGTTTTCAGATATCCATCACCTTTAAATGGAGTTATACAAACAAAATATTCAGTAGTACAGAAAATAAAATTCACCTTAATTTCCTCAGTATGAAGGATTCTGCTTAAAATCAAGAAGTCATATTTTGGATGGACAGTGGAAGTTTGCATGGAGTTAGACTATGTTACCACCAAAGAAAAAGTGAAGGCAAAGTCAAAAGAGTATATAAATAAGAAGAGTTATTTATTATGTCTCAGACAGCTGAAGAAATGCTCAGAAGTCTTAGTGCTTTTTTTGTGTCTCTCCTCTTCCATGATAGATTGTGCTGTCTAGTTGGATTGACATCACATCTCAGAAAAACATATACCTGATTGAAACTCTGAACTTTAAACTTAAAAGTTTAAACTTACTTTAAATTAAACTAAACTTAAACTCAGTAGTTTAAAAAGAGATTTTCAAACCAGAAGAGAAGATTGAGTTTTGATTTTCCTAGGAATTTCCACTGTGAGAGACGTGGAAAATGTTACAAGTTTTGACAGCTTATGTTTTGAAAAGCATAATTTTATATAGTTTATGTTATTTAAGAATAATTGTAATAGCAAAATAAAATATAAAATCTGCAATGAAATAGAAATTAACAGTAAACTATAAAATACAAAATACAGCATCTTTTGATACAAATATTAAGTTTGGAAACAAACAAAAAATAAAGTCTATATTTCAGAGAAAACCTAAACAGACTTCACTGATTTTTTAAAATTAAATAATTCCTACTGGTTTTCAAAACAAGATGTCGCTGGAACCAATAAACTTCTACAGAACAGTTTGATGAATCCAGAATTATTTCAGCAAGCTTATTCTCTCCTATAGTTCTTTCATGGGAGTCATACTGTTGATGTTTTGGTATCAGGATAATTTATTAGATATTGAATGAGTTTTAGTAAGTAATTAAGCCAAAGTCCAAGATTTTTTCTCAGGCAGAATTCCCACTGAAGCTAGCAGGAGCTCTGTTCGAATTGAGACGAGAAGCCTGATCCAACATACTGAAGTTTTAATGATTCAATGGACTTTGCTAAAGTGTCCTAATAAAACCTAACTAAAAAAAAATTGTTAGTTGGTTTGTTGCTGTTAAATGTCATCAAAAGACTTAAACGGTGGAGAAGCTGCTCAGTTTGAAAGGAAGCACTTTTTAAAAAGAGTAATGGTGAGGGAACTTAGCAAAATGCCAGCAAGCTAAATGACTACTATATTTGTAAAATAAATCTGTCCCCTGCAAATCTCCAGCCTTGCCTTTGTAGATCAGTATATAGCATGTACTTTAGCCACATTTAAGTCTGCTCATACGGAAGCTCAGAGAGACTTGTCCTAGCCAAATGTGATTTTGTATGGCAAAATAATTATATAATCAAATGCGGTTTTCCTGTATTTTCTCCTCAATGTGTTTTCCTGACAACATTTCACTCTCTCTTTCTTTCCATTGTATCACTTGTAACAGAGATGAAGCAGCCTTGGCTTCCAGTGAAATGGAAGGATAGCAGCAGGTCCACAGGAAGAATTCAGGATCCTTGCCATAAACCATCTACCACATAGAGCAAACCAGGATTTTTTCCAGGATTATTCAGAGCCAATGCAAGCCTGCAACATACAGTGAAACATTTGTCTTGAACACCCCATGGTGATTTTAATGGAGGAACAGTCGCTCACACATACATGGAACTCCCCTCTTTTTTTAAAAAAAAAATTCTTTTCTCAGTTTCGTTGCAGGATCTTCACTTTTAAAAAATTTCCTGGGTTATCCACTTTAAAAGTACTTTCATCACCAACAAGTACGAAGTCTGGCTTAAGGATCCTTTTGACATGATTTAAGCCTACATGTTCCTAGCTAAACTGCACCCAGTATATCTTCTATTATTTCAGTTTTAAAAGCACAACCTCAAAATTCACATAGTGTTTGTCCAAAGTTTCAGAAACATCAGTGAAATGTAAACCTCATATTTTGAATGGTTTGATTTGTGGATTTGGGAACTCACATATTTTATTTTGTATAAAAATATTTTTAATTGTAAAAAATTAAATCGATAAGAAATAATAATTTTAAGCATAATTTAATTTTACTGTTAAATAACAGTAAAATGTAAAACAACATACTTTCAAAATAAAATTTATATTTGTGTAAGAAAATCTCTAGTCACTCAAAGACGAAATACTTGTCTCTGATAGTTTTGATGCTACTTAGGAAAAAAAGAAAATGTGGCTAAATATTGCCTAAAATTTCTGCCCACATAACTGTAAAATCCAACATGCAAAACCCCAGCACTTTTCCATCAGCTAAATATTTATTTGAAGGAAAAGCTGTGGAGTAGAGATTTGATCATTCTTTCTTTTACAGTGCTGGAATATGTAGATTATTGAATTCAACTTTTAAAATCCAGTCACAAATGAAAAAAAATTTTTGTCTAATGAAGAGCAAAACATTTGGTTTATATGAGGTTGCTTTACTGGCTGATAATTTTATTTAACGGATATACTCCTCAGTCCTACACAAATCTATGCCTACGCATTTAAGCAGAGAAATACATCCACCGAGATCAAAAGTACAACACAGGCTGGAACTCCTGCCACTTTGAAGAGCAATAAAACCTCTGGGTCTGGGGTTTTTTTTCATCCAAATGTGTGCATCCCTTGTGTTTTTTACCTAAGACAATGTGTGTGCCTGTATCTGCAGTCTTCAAAACCACCAAGAAGCAGAGTGCGCCAGCCGTCTTGATGGAGTACCCAATATAAAACCGTTGTGGGCCAATGAACTAGCCTTTTCTGCCTCTTACTGAGCTGTGTGTGTAGCAAGAGACAAGCAGAAGCTGAGAAAAAAGACCAGGGCCTATCCACACTTTACTTACCCACTCCAAAAGGTGCAACCAGCTTCCTCAATGGTCTCCTACTGCATTTTTTGCATCTTGAGATGAGCAGAATGAAGTCCCCAAGCTATTTCAGAGGAGGGAACCTGAAGCCAGGACTAAAAGCTCACATCATGCTGTACCTAGAGCCTCAGATTTCCTTCCTGCAGACATGCACAAATGCAGTTAAAGAAATGTTTGCACCAATACAGGAAAGGGATTTTAGGCAGAAAAGAGAAATATAGATGCACACCATGTGCCAGCAGCCTCTGCAGAGGCTTACTGTGGTGCAGGATTTAAAATTCTCTGCATACAAACAGTTAATCACCACAACCATTTAAAACGTCAATGGAAAAAGAAATGGTTTCCAAGAGCATATAACTGCCCAGATAGCTTTCATCAGCCCAGCCACATGAAAGACCCAGAGGCAACTGCAAAACCACCATCAACACAAGTGCCTGTGGAGTCCTC
Organism: Egretta garzetta; assembly: GCF_000687185.1. Taxonomy (NCBI): domain Eukaryota; kingdom Metazoa; phylum Chordata; class Aves; order Pelecaniformes; family Ardeidae; genus Egretta; species Egretta garzetta. The sequence continues at coordinate 1,165,831 of NW_009259795.1, read as the reverse complement.
TCTGGTGCCAGATCCTGCTGCTTTGGCTATAAACAATATCTCCTATAGCGTTACATCTAGGATCTCTGGCTGCCAATCAAACAGGAAGAGAAGGAGAAGGAAGAACTGTCTAATGTACTTGAGTAAATGTACCATCTCCATTAAGTGCTATATTTTATACCTTTGTGGAGTAAGTGGTTTTGCAAAAGGACAAACCTCCAAAATGTTAAGAACTCGTTGCAGAGAGAAAATGTAGCAGTGGCTTTGACACTTAATTTTTATGAATATGAATATTTTTACAGACTTCAGTCTCCCCACAAAGCATTAGGCTAATGGACATAAGGCAAGTGTTCTTTAGTAACTTCATGGTCAGGCATTCTTGTGTGTTTGTGTCACTTTGGGTTATATTCCCAAACAAACAGCAGTAGGTGTTTGCAACACGCATCCCTTTTCCTCATTGGTTCTGAGACAGGTGCTCCCGTTGAGAGTGGCGTTTATATGCCAAAAATGGTCAGGGGAAGCCTTGTTTCAGGCTGCACACACTGCTCTTGCCTGTAGCAGTGTCGTAATTTTGCACCTGTGTCTGACGTAGTTCATTCTGTTTCTCTGTGAACAAGGCTGAACATGATGCTCAAACTGGGAGCATCTGCTTTTGGTGCCCAATTTTGACTGGTTTTTGGTCTGTCTGTTGGATTAGACTCATGTAATGGCTCACATTTTCATGAAACTCAACCCAGTCACTGTATTTGTGTTTGTTGTCAACTCAGGACACAATCAATTGCAAAATTGCAGACCAGTGTTAAGGCTCCAGACTGCAACCAGCAACTGTCTAGTTTTTATTAGGTTGCATGTTTACCACAGTGTCAGTGATGCCATTTCCACAAGTCAAGTTGAATAAGAAAGGTGAAGCAGTCCTGGATATCTGGTCTATAATTACTCTATTTATTTAAACATGTCAGCAATAGCACTTGCATCAGGGGCTAATTGCCCCTGAAATGAATGAAAAAAAAACCCTACTGAAAGCTAAATACGAAACTTGTCTCTGATAGCTTTGGCATTACTTAGATAGAAGGGCAGCGGTGGATAATTATTGCTCTGAAACTTCTACTAATGAAAAAAAAAGTGTACTATAAACATATTCAACAATTGCAGACTGTGGCTGAAATGGTAGTTTAACTATGTCGCGCTTTCTCTTCTTAGCTGTAAGCTTTTCTTTCAAATTGAACTAACTTCTCATTTATAGTTAGCTGTTCATATTTTAGGCAAACAAGTGCCCTGAACTGGCAGCACTGAATTTATCACACATTGTAGAAAGGCTCAGAAGATCCTGGCAGTATGTAACTAAACAGCATATTGGCGTCTTTTCTTTCTTTTTTTTTCTTTTTTTAAGTGACTGGCTAATCAAAACGTTTAGAACTTTTTTGTAAATTCCTCAGTAGGGCAGCTGGATGTAGAGATGAATGCCTCAGCGAGAATATGTAAGGGTTTTTTCCAAAATCTCATTAAAATTATAAATGCATATTTCTTATTTACAATATTAAATATCAGAAATACATATTGGTAAATTATATTAGCAATGAGCTTGATGTTAATTTTTGAATTCTGAGGTCTAGTCTGTTTTCTGCTGAGGTGACATTACTGAAGGAAAGAAATTTACTTTAGAGTTATGAAATGAAATTCAGATTCAGTATGCCCCATGTATCAAATAGATACTGAAGAGTTCAGAACCAAGTGCGATATAATACTAAAACAGCATAGGTGATTAGTACTGGAGACTTGTTAATGTGAAAAACATTAACTCTGCCTAAAGAGGATTATACTGTGAGACAGTTGTTTTATTTTTATCAATTAGCTTAATCTTTGATTTGAATTCTACACCCTCTGGCATCAAGAAGATGCTTGGGGTTTTTTCTTTTTCTTTAAACAAAGGATTATTCTTCCTCAAAAGGGGACTGTCTAGTTCTTTTATTGTTTTATGTCACACAGGGGAAAAATGCTTTTGAGGCATTACCTCTGAATTTAGCAGGGACGAGAGTTTACTGCTATATAATCATTAGTCAATGCAGTAGCTGAAACCTTAAACAAAAGAAAACAAACTACAAACAGGCAAGCATCCCCTAAAGGCACATCAGAACACCAGAGAGAGGAAGCATGGATTTCAAACACGGCTGCCCAAGCATGTGCTAAATATTGCCGCTCCTGACTTTAAACAGCACACCAAGGAATACAACACCACCTTCTAGTCTTTGAAACAATACTGGGAAGCAAGAGAAAAAGAATCGAAAGGGTTTAGCAAATGGACTTTACTTCTACTCTTTTTTATTTTGAGACTTCATGAAAATTATATTTCCAACCTAATAAAATCTTTCAGTAGAAAGGAACTCTATCATAAAGCCATTAGAAAGATATCATTAAACCTCAGATGTCTTCTTTCATGATACGTGCTTCACCATAACAAGCAAACTGCCTGATCCCTGTGAACTGTCTCAGACAATTACTGCTCGTACTGTGGTTGTGAGCCACAAGAAAGCTTTAGAAAGATTTTTACCATGCATGTCCAATTGCATGTACAAACAATCGCCAGGGCCACATTTGCTTCGATATGGGTGATCACCAGCCTGGGGTAACTAAGTACTTGGAAGGAGCTAATTAGAGAACTGTATTTCATCCTGATATATGGCCAAGCACTATACAAATAATACATACAGTGAAAAACATCTAATTTAAGCTACATGTGAAAAAGGAAGGTGAGGTATCTAACACAAATGAGAAACATTAAATACATTCTATTTTCTTAATTTCTTTCTACTGGCATATTAACTACGAATTCAGAATATATTGTCGGTGTTATTCAAGACAGTGATTGCTTCATTAATTTAAGTATTTGTCAACCCAGAATAAATTGTAGGTCAGTGGTTTGAATACAATCTACATCAGTAATGATCTGAGGCTGGATCCAGCCCCCATTGCAGAATCATTCTGGCATCTGTAGGGCTTCAAGCAGGAGTCCAAAATACACCATCTGATGATTGTTCAGTGATCTATATGGCATGAGCTCCTCTATAAAGATAAGTGTCCAGCATGCAAAAGCTTTAATCTGTAACTAATTGACTAAAAAAATGACTCTGTCACACTCTATCTACTCAAAAGAACTGCCCATCCACTGAAGGATGCTGGCGCAGGGAGGTGCTCTCCGATAAGGGTACTTTATATGCTTTCTGAGCGCAAGACTCCAGAACTGCTGCTTTAGTTCGCAAGAATGAAATTCACCACTTCTTCATCAGTAATGACAAGACAATTTGCAGGAGTCACTGGGAAAACAGAGGACAGGCAGCGCTCACAGGAGTTTATGGGAGTCAGATGCAGAACAATAAACTGATTCTAAGAAAAATTATGGATAAAAGGTGCTGAGAAATAAAATGTCTCAGGAAAGGATGATAGTTTCAAAAAGAAGAGGTATCAGTCATGTCTTTAGCAAGTTTTCCTGTATCTGGTCTTCTGGATGAGCTTTGCTGCAGGGACAGCTCCATAAGACAAGGTAGGGTTAAGGGAAACAAGGTAGTGAGATTTTTGCTATACCGATTGTTCCTGAAGAAAGCATGAGCTCATGGAATGATCTCTAGACACAGTTCCAAATGTCATGGACACATAAAATCAACAGCAAGCAGAGGAGGATTCTCTCAGACATAGGTGTTTTGCCCAGCACTGTGACTGCATGGGAACTGCCTTGCCAGGACCCCTTTTCCATCACTGCAGCTAGAGGCCCCCTCAAACCAAACTTGTCCTGTACTTGCAACAGCTTCATAGTTTCTGTAGTGGAACATAGTTTCAGTGGCACAGCAGAGTGAAAGGGAAAAAACAGCCTGTCTCTTTTGTATTTAAAAGACATGGAACTGTCAGAGGCCTCTTCATTTGGTAATGAAAGAAAGGGTCTACCTAACCTGCAAGATAGCTGACACCCCTTCCAGTGCTAATGAACAGCCAGTGCTTCCTTCTATGGTCAGATTTCAATATAAGGTTTTGGTCTAAGCTAGCTGTTATTAAAAACAGAGTCCTTGAAAAGTGTACTTTTCAAAGGTATTTTGCAAGTCTTTCATTTGTTGGAAATGTCCTAAAGATGATACAAACCACATGCTATACTACAGCACTTCAAAACCAGACTTTTTATTGGATAACGATGTGGGATGAGAGATATTTCATCTTTCATACATTTATTTGACAATGATGAATTTAATTCATTCTATCACATTGAATGATACATTTATATTCAGTATGTAGTTTAAAATTTCATAAATGATTAAAGTCCTTGCCGTTTTAATTATAATATGAAGAGAGCAGCTAGAACTTATTTGCAGAGAATAATGTGCAAGTCAATAAATTTGGTGAGTATTCCTGACAACATATAAATGATTACTTTAGTTGCCTGACTACCTGTGGAAGACAGCTAGATAACGAGAGTCTTTGTGTTTCTTTTCCAGCAGAGTGAAGCGGGAGTTCCGTTCACTTCCAAACTGCAACCACCTCATTTCAGCAACTGGTAGCAAACAATTCGCAGAGCTTTAAAAGTTGCCCTGCACATCCTGTGCTAACGGGACAGGTCAGCTTGCCAAGCAGAGGGCTGCAGACAGCTATCATCCACCAAGTGGTGAGCTGTAATATACCTCACCCGTGTGAAGAAGAAGATTCTTCACCCTGGGAGAATCAATAAGGGATCTGAATAAACAAGGCAAGCAGCTTTTGGCTTAGCCTTGCACTGCGCAGACAATAGTTTAGCTTTGTTCATGCTCGCCCCACATCAGTTGGGATTGCAGAGACCACCCCTAGTTAAGTCACATCCACTAAGTGCCTGACCAAAAGCCTAATGCAAAGATTTCATTGACTGCTTTTGGCTTTGGATGAGACCCACGTGCATCAGCCACTATGAGGGGACTATCCAAGCATCCAGAAGTCATGTGAGTACCTGTCAATGAGGAACTGAACCAATACAAGTAGCACACAAGTTAGACACATACCATAGGTCTATTTTTTTTTCTCTTCACTGTACTTTGGCTCAGGAATTGCAAAGGTGTCAGAAGAAACTTTGGATAAACTCACAAAACCGAACATATGCTCTTCTGGTCCATGCAGACTCATTAAAGAAAAAAAGTTTATTGACATGCGCTCAATTTTCTTCCTGCCACTCACCATGTGTAACACAGTAGATCCCAATTTATTCTATTTATGTCCTTTTTTGGCCTAAGAAGCTTGCACAAAGTCAAGACACTCAAAGTGTTTGTTTTAGAAAGAAAAATATTCATACACTTTCCAAGCTGGGAGCAGCAGAACTAAGCAAAGTGTTATTTTTTTTCTCTAATCTTAATTTAAAAAAAAAAAATATATATAACCTTCAACTAAACCAATTTTGATCAAATTTTGTTGAAAGAGAAGAAAAATGCCTCCAGGCTGAGGATTCATATGCCAAAGCATAGCCCAAAGCAGGCTAAACCAAAGGAATCAGAAAGTCTTCTGGAAAAGGAGGGCATATAATGGAAACAATGACAGACCTTTAACTGTAGTAGTGCTGCTGGGTGCCACTATAATGAACTGAAACCTACAATCTCCTAGGGTTAATAAGACACCTGTCTTGAAACTAGCAGTTGTATTGGTTTTCCAAGCCTGCCACAATACTTAAAGTCTTGATGAAGTTCTTACTGTGCCAAAGGAACTTACTAACAAAGCCACTGAGTCAATTTAACCTAGTGAAACTGGACCCTGTAGACTGGGTTATCAGAGTTTTGTGTTGAGATAATTACAGCACTAAAGAGAGCATATGGGCTGTCAAGGCTGGCACATGGCCTGCGCCAGCTGTTACCTGGGTGCTTTGGAAAATCTACTGAACAGCATTTTGGACACAGAACAGCTATATGTAAGTTTTCCAAGATATCTAGTGGGAGATCCTCATAATAAATTTATTTTTTATATGGGGGAGGATTACACCCAATAACATAACTGCAAGAAGTACAACCTTAAACTTCAAAAGGAAAATACAAGAGGAAAACAATCTTGCATGAAAGCAAAGTGTACCAATAGCAAGCCTCACCTGTTAAAAAGAGTAAACTATCCAAGGAACTAGCTACTGTAGAGCCCAACTTAAAAACAATACTCGAATACACCGATTTAAAAGCTTTTCTGGAAACATGTCTCTAAGTCAATGGGATTTATCCTATTTTTCCTGGTATTGTTACTCCATAAAAAATGCCTTCCAAATGTAATGTCATAGCTAATCAATAATCATTACTAACAACAATTATTATTGATTAGCTGCGATGCTCTTACAGGGCCTGCCTTCATGAGGTAATATTACCAAGGAAAACATTTCAGATAGGATATATTCAGTGAGTTAGATAAAAAATATAAAGAGGAACAAACCAGAAACATGCCCATACCTGGTACAGAGTGCAATGACTGTAACAATACACACCAATATTTCATAACATGCAAGGACTGAAAATTATTATTATTATCGCATCCAGGTGGATTATAGTAAATGATATTAATTATTTAGCTAAGTAGACTTAACCACCCAAACTGAGCTTCCAAAGGTGCAAGGTCATTCCAACTAAGCCTGCAGTATCTGCAATGTCTGTGACCTGAGAGAATGACTTGGAGACATGAACACCGACAAGTCATGGGGGAGCCAATGCTTAATTTCCAAAAGCTGTCCAGATATATCAGAGTTTTGGAAGCAGAAGTGTTTGCCATAACTATAGCTGGGATTAGTGGCACTGCTGCAGCTCTGAAACCCACCTGCAAGATCCCGAATCTCAGATTCTCAAAGCAAGTTAAACTTAGAAAGCTGAGGTAATGAAGCCTCAGCTTCAGTTTCAAGTCACCTTATCATGTGAAAACATTCCTCTGACATCATTGCCTTCACAGACCTAATGCAAATATATCATTATTTGTTTCACATAATTCAATTTCATGTCTTCATGAATCTCTGGAGAAATTAATGGATGGAAAACTTAAGATTTACTATCTCTTTGAATATGTCATTTCATTAGGAACATAGTTAACCCATACTTCCTCCTTTTCTGACTTGAAAATATATCGACTCCATTGCTTGTAAAGAAGGGCTTGTAATAAGTTGGTTCAATTAGTAATTTTCTGCATGCTGAAATTCTTAACTTACCTTTGTTAATCTGCATCTATATGAAAGCATTAGTATAGAAAAGCTCAAGGACTAACAATATTGGTATCGTACTTTTTTCAAAGCAAAATCTGCCTTTTTTAGCTCTAAAACCCCTATTTGATTGAAAAGGAGTGTATTTTGGAGTTGAAAAATTCAGTTATTAGATTTAAATTTTTAAAACCCTATCCCTTAAAAACATTTAGGAAATCCCGTTGTATTACATCAAAGTGAGTACATTACCACATTATATTTTGCAAGCTTTAGCAAATAAAAAAATCCCCCAGAAGAATCTTAATTCTTATCTATGGAAAACATTAAACTGCTAAGCGCTAACAACTGGAATTAGTCCTTAAATCTCTAATGAGAATAATAAAACATGAGTGCAGTTTGTGCTGTAACTTGATAAGGCCTGAATTTACTTGCTGTTAGGAAAAGTTCCTGATCCAGCAGTATGGCGTTTTACTCCCTGAGGTACAGGAAACAATATCTGTCCTTTAGGAGCATCCTCTGTGGTAAGCACTTCTTATCGGGGCTATCAAAGGACTGAGATAGCAGTGTAATATCTAGTAACAGCAGCTTTATGAGCAGATCCATTACTGATTTAAATCAATCTAAAGCAGGTAGTTCTGTTTAACCCGTTCAGAACGAAGCCGACCTCCCAGCAAAATAATGTCTTCTGAAAGTAAAGCAAACTATTTCTGTGCTACTGGATGCGATACGCATTGAATCTGAGCAGCAACAGCAGCAGAAGTGAGGAGGAAACACCACAATGGTGTAAGCTCCACACCCCCCCCAAAATGTCTCTTATACTAAAGGGCTGTTATCCTGCAAAGATACGATACTTTGCAATAGTAAAATTCAATAGTCTCTAAAATACTGATTTAACTAAACTAGGACACCATATGCAGAAGGAATTTAACCGAGACTGTCTAAAATCAGCTTTCTGTCAATTTGTCTGAAAATATTTTTTTTTTTTTAAAAGTCAATATCTAAATACTATTCACTGAAATTTTCTGGCAATACACTTATTAGAAGAGTCTTGAGATTCTATTTGCTTGTAAAGATACTTTTATCCTTTGCAATGGAAAATGGAATTGTAACTTTTCTTGAACTTCCAAAAGTAAAAGGAAAATATTACATTATCAGTCAGCAGTTCAGCGAGCCACAGCAATTTAAATTCTTAGTATTTTGACTTACTTCATATCAATGGAGATTCCTTCCCAAGTTTAAATAAAAAGATCATTGATGGTGTAATTTATATTTTTTCATATGAAGTAAGAAAAAAGGGGTTTAAATACAGTTTTAAAACATTGCAAATGTAATTTATTTTAATGATGATTTGCTAATTTTGCCAGTAATTAGATAACAGAGGTCTCTAAGCATTACTTTTTGATTGGTGTTTAGAAAGACAAAAAACCCTATTGCACTCAGTTTGACACAGCTGTGAAATGTCAATCGGCTCCTGGCCAGGAGAGGCCCAGCAGATAAACACGGCACTTTGAGACCTTAGAAGAGTGCATAAACAATATATACTGGTGGCACCCTCTCCCTACTAACTTCAGCTCAAGCGTTTGTACTAAATGGTCATCTTCCTAATTATCTTGGGCCCGATCCTGCTCTTTCCAAAGTCAGTATGAGTTAAATTATTGATCGCAACAGTCGGTCCCTCGTGTCTCAGGAGTTAATGGGATCGAAGTGATATATAATCAGCATGTGTAATTTGAGGATCTCTAACTTCTTGGATTCCCTCATGACTTATTTTGGAGACCCCGGCTTTATTTCTGACTATTCCTCTGAATAATAATAAGAAAAAAGAAATGCAGATTCTAGTAAACAAGCGGCTTGTTTCTCATCCTAAAGAGGAATTTTCTCAGACCTCGTTTAGAGCCTGACCTTGTAATCCTTCCATAACCCTTCCCCGGTGACCTGAACTATGCGTGTACTTTCCCGCCTTCAGTCTAAATCCATTCCCCTGCCAGAAATCAAGAAAAATCTCAGATAGGGTAAACATAGGCAAAAAGTCAGCATTTCTGTTTCTGTCTTCGTTACAAAGGTTCACAGACCAAATGAAAACTCTTACACATTTGAACTATTTTAATTAGTGTAATTTAGTGTTCTCCACAAATGCAAAAGGTTACACTCTTACTGATTCTTTGATTTAAGCATTTCCTATTAAACAGTGTATTTTTAGTTCAGTGCTTTCACAGTACTTTATGCAAACGTGAACCCTTTGAGATAACCAAATCATGAATTTAGCATTAGAAATATATTGCAACATTAATAAAACAAAAGAGTGTATTTTCTTATGATAATATAGCTTAAAGAAATAGGTTTATTTTCTATGTTCATACCATACAGGTGACAATCTATTTATTTACTCCTGCCTTTATTGGGAGATATATATCTATTTCTTATTAGATAATAAATTTGATCCTCCAAACTATTCTGCTTGGGTATCAGAAAATATCCGAGTGCTAAAAGGAGAGGTGGCACCTAAAAATATGCTGCTGAACTTCTCTCTCTTGATAAAACTGGGAGCTGCTCTGTAACTCGATCAATTTCTTGCATCAACAGAATATTGCTTTTTAAGGCTGGTATGGGAGAGAAATACCAAAGCAAGCAGAGATATTTTCAGTTCTTCAGAAAGAGATGAAATTAAGAAACTTTACCTTCAGTACCTTTTCAAAAAAAAAAAATCTTAAAAAGGAGAAAAATCCTTTTCTTCTTGTATCTGATACAGGAATAGAATTTATGCTCTTTATATCATATATGGCTTTAACACTTGTAAAGTTGCCATCAAAATGAAAGCTAAAACCAGGCCCAGAGCAATGGAGTATAGTTTTTAAGAGTATGTCAAATTATCTGCAATAGCCATTTTTTAAATAAAATATGAAATCTTGAAGCAGACAGAAAAGAATTGTATTGAGGGTAAAATCTTTCATTTAGACATAAATTTAAAGAACACATATCCCTGAATCTTAAGAAACCCAGGAATATTGGTTTTTAATTGCCATGGAATGTATATGCCAGCAGTATGAATGACTTTCACATGCCAGTTTTAACAAAAGTTCCTCTAAATTTCTTTTTTTTAAACACACTCTCATTTGGGAGGTCTACAGTCCTACAGGAACAGCTGATCAGTAGTATTTGTACAAGCTTTTTGTTCCAGGCTTTAAATGTAATCCTACATTTCAAGGTTACCAAGAGGGAGGAAGGCATTATCATGGTTTTTTCAGTCTGATTGTCCCATTTAGGTGATGTACATACTCTGAACAAATTAATCGCTTTGCATTTTGTTTATATTTATTAACTGAGATTAGGAAAGGCAGTAAAATACTATATCAAAGCATTATGGAGAAAACAACTGGAATCAATCTTTCTCGTTTGTCACAGACAGCACTTATTTAAATCTAAAATATGTTCTTTGCTGTCCTTGGTCTATTCTGGTAGATAATAGCTTGTACCAAATATAGGGCTACAGATTCCTCTCTTCTTTTTGAACATAAAAAACAGAAACAGTAAAAAAAAAAAAGAAGACATACCAAACTTCTATTAATAGAAGAACAACAAAAGCAAGCTACCAAAAAAACCTGCAATCTGTTAGATCTCTGCTTCTTGAGCTAACAAGATTTTATTTCCATTTTTGAAAATCATAAGTGCCTTATTTCTGCAGGGCTACTGCCAGAATTTAATCACTATGCCCCATCATTCAGACATTCATTTGGGGGCAAACCCTGCAATAACAAGAAATTCAGAAGGGCCTTGTAAAGAGGAAAAGATAAAATTGTTAAGTAATACAGTGCATTGTGACTGTAAATAAGGCAGCTCCACAACACACTCCTCATTCAGACAATTGTGCAAGAAAAACATCACCCGACTGTAATTTCTTAGACTCAGAAATGAATTTAAAATAGACATGCTTGCATGCATCCAACACTGATTCGGTCTCCCCAGTTTTTGAAAGTTTAGAATCTGAAACGCTGCAACACCATCGCCTGCTCATTATTTTTTTTTTAAACAAAGTAATACTGAATCTCCCACATAGGAAGGCAGATAAGCAACAATATAGTGCAGGCTCCAAGTTAAATCTGGTTCAGCCAGCGTAATAATGATGTCATTAAGGCTCCGAGCTGAATGGGAATCAGACAGTACTCTAGTACAGCTGCAGACATAAATCTGAAAGAACTTTTTTGGCTACATTCTCAGACTTACCTTGAAAGATATTTAGGAGCTCCAGCAATGTGAGTTGAAAGAAATGTTCTCAAAGGGAGGGTTGCAGACTGAAGAACCTATGTAGGCCTTATAGGCACTTTCTTCTGTGGCACAGGAAGGAACATTTTGTTAAATGAATAAACTAAGAGAAATAATTTCAGAAGAAGTGCAAACCAGAAAACAAATAAACCTTAATACTACCACAAATAAATGAGACTAAGGCAATTGTGGGACTGCTCAAAGCCTTTTTGCCTTGCTGAATGAAAGCAATCCCTAAGACTGAATGGGTAATGAGATCCTGGCTCCTGAGATTTTAGCTTTCTTAATCATGTTCATAATTAATTCAAGAACATTGATAATTTCATTACATTCTTTTTGTCTTATCAATAAATGATGTGCCTGCACTTTTGGTCCTGTGTACAGGGAGAAAGGAGATGCTTTGGGTAATATTGCACCAAGAATCGTGTATGTATATATGTATATATACATATATATTATCTATATGAGCCAAAATAGGGATGTGGTAGTTATTATCCTTAACCAGGCCTCTATTATCAGAATATGATGACAAGCAGTTACAAATAATTAATAAGCTTTTTATGCAGAAATGCAAAACCCTTTAAAGAAAAATATGCTGCAAACAGAAATCCTGTCTGAAAGACACATACCTAGAATAAAATATAATTTCAGAGATATTTAAGAATGGAATTGACATGAACTCAAACTAAAAATGTATTTTTAAAGCATCTCTGGATTCTGTTTTAAAAATATCATTTTAAAAAACACCAACTTCAGCTCCTCTTCCTATTTGAAGAGATGTGCCCTTCTGTTCGTCCTTCCAAACACATTTCCAGTATCAGCTTACATCTAACACGAAGCTGTACTCACCCACTCAGTTGAAACTGTCTGGGGCTTTTTACATTTTCTTTTTTTTTTTTTTTTTTTTTTTTTTTTTTTAATGAAGACTGAAAGCTCTTTCTTTATCTACCAGTCAGTCAAAGGGGAAGCATCCCTTCAGGGTTTACTACTTGCTCTATGTAATCTTCAACAAAGTGACAAATCTGGTTTGCTCCCTTTTTTTCTTGTTGTTGTTGATTTAGAGGTATCACTGGCTTTAGACAGCAGAGTCTGTAGAAGCAAAAGTTTCTGACCAGAGCCAAATACTGCTGTGTTATCTGCTCTCACTTGCACCTTATTTCATTCTGACATCAGTGAAACCATCTGCAGAGAAAGTGACCCTGCACAAGACAAGGCACCATATGTGGGTCCCAAACAGTTTAATAAACGACTGTAACAACCTTCAACACGCAAGCTACACTCAGAAAATGCCTACCACACTGTAGCAATCGCTGCCGTTTAGCTGATTATCTTTTAAAAGTAACAAAACTGGGCATTTCCTTCTTATAAGCAGGTTAAATGCCAGCTTAAGGACAAATCTATTCTCTACCAAATATCCTCTTTTTCCTTTCTGATGACACAGCTTCATGGGGATTTTACTGTACTGAAGGTCTACCTGGTTCAAGCGACCCCAGAGGTGGCTTTTAGCTAGCACAGCACATGTGAGGTCAGTCACATGCTAAATATCCCCCACCAAAGAAAGCCCATTGATGCAGGAGTGGAGAAAGGGTTTCCATTCTGAACATACCTGTCAGGGCTAGGAAGGAAAAAAAGCCTGCATTTCATGTATGCGTAATGTTTTGTGGTCATAAGTAACTAAGCATATATTGTTTGTACAGCAAAAAAAAAAAAAAAAAAAAAAAAAAGAGCAACAGCACTCCCCCTGCC
>NW_009259795.1:1129901-1152602 GCF_000687185.1 Egretta garzetta | reverse complement strand
AAAAAAAAAAAAAAAAAAAAAAAAGAGGCCAAGGAGCAATCCCTGGTCCAAGGTCAAATGGCACCAACTGACTCCAGCCCACAGTGCTCATAGCTAGCATCTTCAGAAAGACCTTTCTGGGGAGAGCTTCCCCAAGGAGCCCAAAATACATGTAGGGAACATGCTAGCGCTTCAGTGAGGTGGACAAGTGGGGCACCACACGCAGCCTGGACTCGCTGCCTTCACTTATTTTTTATGCTTCCAAATGTAAAGATACCCAGAGGTGCCAAAAACCCTGGTGTCAAAGAAACAGCGTATTCCTAGGATTTAGGCAGCTGAGAAGAACAATCAAGCACCTCTGTTTTGTTAGGGGAGTTCCTCAAGGGATTGGGGAGGCAGCATAAAGGATCTGTTATCATATAAAAGTAAATCTTTCCCTCTTCAAGGTGTAAGCAATGCTAAATGAGGATAACAAGAGGCAAACTGAGGTAAACGCAGCACGGATTATTTAGTATGCTTGATGTGTTTAATTGGAAAGACTCAGGGTCTGAACCGCCCTTTGTACCATCCCTCCTAGATTACCAGCACTGTCCCTTGGGGCCACAAAAACAAATCCAAATTGGCTTAGGCAATCCGGATACTCCAATTCCCAGTGGAGATGAGAGTGTGCAAGTCTTGAAGAGGCATTTATCCCAGTGCTCCTGAGCCTCAGAAGGCCACAGCTATAAACGAGGACCGAACCCATACACAGATGATCTGAATTGCCTCCCAGAGGGGCTCATCTCCCCACTGACAGTGTAAAAAGCCTCTGACTACACTCTCAGTTCAGGCATTTTAAGGGAATATCTGGAGTTATGTGGGGTACAGCCAAACTACCATTCCTGGATGCAAAGAATTAAGAACACTGAAAGCATTCAGTTAAGCAGAAAACACATCTTCCTTCAACCTGGCTGTTTTCAGAGGACAGAATTCATGAAAAGTAGGCTCAGGTCCTGGATTTTGATTAGGTTGCTCTTGCTGTAGGTCAGTGTGGTGCCTTCATGTGCTACAAATCCAAGCCTTATTGCTGAGATCAACAATTGTAATCCCTCTCAAATTTAGAGCAACATTTCTTTGAAGAAATTCTGAACTATAAATAATCTGGAAATCTCTCTAAACTTGACATCACTTTTGCTGCAAGAGCTATTGACAAGATGGCAAGCATCTCTACCTAGCATGTGGAGTATTTCAAGAGGGTCGTCTCAAAACTGGAGCAGCTTATGTGTTTGAAATCCCCGACATGTTTTTATTTAGCAGTTTAGGTACAGCCTTCGATTATCCATGTTTTATTCCAAATCTTTAAAATGTAAGTAGTGCTCCTTGACTTTGGAAATGTCTTATAAGACCAGAAACCTTAAAAGATTCTAAGGGATTAGGTAAGAACCATCCTGAAATGCATGAGGAGAATCCACAGCACAGTTACTGACAGTTATCAACATTTTTTTCAATTATAAGCCATCTATAAATTCACAAAGGCAACCATTATATTCAAGTTTACAGAACTACATTTTAAAACTAAATCCACTCATATAAGCTTGGGCAAAATTATGTGGGGTTTGTAGGATGAAGTGATTACAGGAGAAAGTCCAGCAAGAGCAACACAGAATCACTTAGCAAGGCAAGCTGTTGCCTGTGACAGTGATGTATGAGACATGGGTGATATATATACTGGGTGGCTTTATCAGTAAATCATTGAGTTATTTACTTCCCTGAGGAACTGGACCTGTCCCTGGAAGAGACTGCACTGTGAGATGCACCAGTGGGGAATTAATATTGGCAAAACAGTCAATTTTGATTTGTTCACACCAAAGAATCATAAAATATAATTTAATAAATAATATGCCACAGATGTACTTCCTCTTCTAAGCACTAGTACTTTAAAAATTGTAGTATCTGGACCTTCCTTTTGTTTTCCTCATTAACTCGAAACGAAAAGTCTCCATAAAATGGGGTAGCTTTAAATAAAGTATTTAGCCAATACATCCCTGGTAGGGTGTGAACAGTTGCACGCTGAAGAATAAAAAAAAAACAGAGTACAAAGCTGTGTAACTGAAAAGATATAATACCAGTTTTATTTTCTATACATTGCATTTTAAAGGTAGAAGACAATCTCTACCATCTGCAAGGAACAACTGCGAGGCCACTGCAATTTCGAGCGTCTGCTTATGGACCTTTGCTATGGGGCCATCCATAGGGACTCTCACGCACAGCAAAGGGCAGGATGCTCCCCACAACCCCGCAGCAGGCAGAGCGGCAGTCAGAACAGCCACTTGTGCCTTACCCCTTCCCCGGCTGCTGCGTTCACACAGGCAGGAGGATCACCCCTTGGCTTCAGCACCTTGAAGCCTTGGCTTCCAGATTCACTGCCTGAACGTGCTGCAAGAGCGAGCAAGCTCAAAGGGCTGTCCTGGTGCTCAGCGTGACACTGCTGTATAAGTCCCTTTGTTCCTTGTCTTACGGTAATTTTTTGTTCTGGGGTTTTTTGCCTGATTTTAACAAATTTGTAGTGAAAACCATGTAGACTGAAAAAACTACAAAATACGTACATGGTCAAACTGCAAAATAAAATTTAAAAAAAAAATCTATGATTGACACAAACCCTATAAATATTGCTACTTACTACATCAAAAATAAGCAAGAAAGCCCAAATGCTGTAAACAGTTGTGCAGAAAACAGCTTGACGTTGTAGAGTGTTATAGGAAGTGTTTCTGCTAATATTAACATGATTTTCAGAAAAGCTTTGCACAAATAAAGTAAAATCAGACACTAGTTTTCAGTGTAACAAAAGCAGTGGCAATTTTATCATTGCTAATGCACAGAAAATTACAGATGTGATGCACAGCACATTATGGCAGAAATGCAAACAAAATACTTTTTCCTATTTAATTCCCCCCACAGCATGGCCATTCATTGGAATTACACTACATCTCCAGCACCATACAATGAATTGGCTTTATTCCAGTTTGGGGCTCCTATTCATATATGCATATTTTTTTGGTTTTATGTGAGAGCTTTGGAGAATCCCAGCCTAAAGCCTACACATTCCTAATGCCATATGCCAAGATTTTCAAATCAGAAGTGTGAAGTACACTGAACGTGGTGTACTAGGTCATGAAAATATGACTAGATATTAAAGCGTGGCCAGACTCAAAGAGTAGTGACGAGCAGTACAGTATCCAAGAGGTATCTGGTTACAAGTAGCATTCTGTAAGGCTTCCTGCTAGGCCCAATAACATCTTGATTAGTGTTCCAGACAACGAGGTGGAAGACATCCTCAGCAAGTTCACAAATGACCTCAAAATGGGAGGTACAGTCAATATGCTGGAGGGCAGCCATTCAGAGGGATCTCAACAGGCTAGAGAAAGAGGCTGAAAGAACTCTCACAAAGTTCAGTAATGAAAACTGCAAAGTCCCGTACCTGTGACAGAATAACTCCATGGATCTGTATAGAGGGCTGACAGGCTAGAAAGCAGCTTTGAAAAAGATAACCTAGTGATTCTGGTAGACAATACGCTGAGCATCTGTCAGCACCATGCTCTTGCAGAGATGAAGACCAACTGCATACTGAGCTGTGTTGGTAAAACTGTAGCCATCAAGTCAAAGGACATGATTATTCCTCACTATTAGACACCTCTCTGACTGCATCTGGAGTAATGTTCAGGTTTGGACTCCCCAGTAAAAGAAAGATAGTGACATACTGGACCAAGTTCAGTGAGGGGCCAGCAAGCTAGTTGAGGCCTTGGAGTTCACAATACAAAGAGGAGGCTTGAGGCAGTTTGTTCAGGCTAGCGGACACAGCCCCAAGCAGCCTGCTGTAGATGAACTATGTTGAGTGGTGAGTTTAGACCAGAGCATCACCTCCAACTTAGATTATGCTACAGTTCTGTGAGCAGAAATGAGTTAAAGAATATAATGACATATTCCAGACCTAAAACCATAGTACATTCAGCAAGTGCTCAAACCATGACCTGTAAAGTCCCATGTTTCCCATATTTTAAACTCCAGACGTGGTGAATTGGTATCATCAGTTCTTTATAGTACTTCTGGCTGTGCAACTCCTACCACTGACATTTTTTCATTAATCACTTCAACTTAATTTAGAGAACAAATGTAAATTACATCAAAGCTTCAAAACAACTGTTACATTTCCTCTCTGCTTAAATAGACTATCTTAATGAATGCTAAACCAATCATTACAACATATGATATCAAACTGCTACATAGAGTAGTTTTGCTCTACTTGCCCTGACCTTCGCAAATGACATTTGCTTGAAGTACTTTAATACCAAAGATGACCAATAATTTCCAAGTCACAGCAGCCATAGTCATCAAAGGCTTCTAGAAGTGAAAAAGTTTTGAAGATGACCCTCTTTATATAACAATTATTTTATAAAGGGTTAAATATCATAAATAAATGACCTAACCCCAAACATCTGTATTCTACTCTTCACCATTTGTTACTCTCCCAGTAATTACTCTCTTCAATTCTTTTTAAGAACTCCTTCTAGTTCTAGTAACAGTAGGAACACTGTGCACTTATTCTTTTTCACATTACATACAGTGGAAGTCCAGTCATACTCATCATATACAGATCTTCTCATGAAACAATATAAAAGGGATGCATATAAGTCATACATGAGCCAGGGGGATGGAATAGATGAGGAACTTGTAAAAGAATGCTTTTTATGCACAGGCAATATTTAAGCAGGCTAGAATGTATGTCATTGCAACTGTTTCAAGGAGCAGATGGATAAGTATGTGCATTAATAGCGACACAAAAGATAGGAGGCAAGATTGGTCAACAGTGAGAAAAAGTACCCAAGAGCTGAAGAGGATAAATATAGAACAAACGGATGGAGATTACCAGAAGGGTAATTAGAAACACTAGAGAGAGAAAAATGTAGTTGTTGCAGAAATAGCAGAAACCAGAACAGAAAAGATCTGCAATAAGAACAACTTGATTTAAATGCCATAATCACAGAAGATATTAAACATTTGCATTTAAAAAAAGAAAACCTTCTGATGTAGCTAGAATAGCAGTCTTCAGTTAAATACTCCTGAAACTGGAAGATGCATTTACAGTAATTTACATTTTAAAAGAAAAAAAAACCACAAAAGGTCATACGGAAGACAATAAATTCCAGATGCAGTTTCATAACTTTGCACAAAATAATAAAGTGATCTGCTTGTGATTGAATTTGAATTGACAGCAAAAAATTCTCATTTACTGTTATTTGATGCTTCATTGAGTGACTTGTGGTTCGTTACCAGCTTTCTCAATTGATATATCACTCTGTAGCCAAATAACAGACAAGTGACACACGTTATGAAATATGCATTTCACTAAGAAACTGCTTTCCACATCTTGAAAACCCTTGGTAGTATTTATGCTTGAAATTAAACCAAACACTGAGCATTGATTTTAATATGTTCAGATGAAATCAAATTGCCCTAACTGTGTTAACACTGTAGAACATGCAGTAATCCATGTACTTTATGTGCTGATAAATCTGAAACTACAGTAAATGCATAATTATGCCATCAGTGATATCTGTTTCTGGTGCCTGTTACTCAGACATAGTGCTATCTACAGCTTTATGCATGAAAGTACCACCAAGGAAGCAATTTGTTTTTCTCACAAGTTACTGAATCGGTTTAAATCAAAAATGGTGGCATTAATCAACTGCATTTGTAATTTCAAGGAACAACCTTTTGCTTCCTTGCCTATGGAGTACTGATTGACTTTGGGGAAGCTCCCTGCACTAAATACTTGGAGAACTGGGAGTTTGTTGACTCCACACGCATTTCAGCTCCTAATGCTGACAGCAGTGCTGTTCTTCCCATGCATATTAGCGTGGTTGTCTTAAGTCTCTTCCCATGTTAGCCAGAGAAGCATTGTTCTGATAATTTCCCCTCCAGGACAGAAAGAAAAAAAAAAGTGTTCAGGTAAGAATTCAGACTTCACATTACTCAGCTACAGTTTTGGTCTAATACTTACAAAGTTCAGATATAATAAAGGAAGAAAGAAGAAAAGGAAGGGGGCAAAGGGTAGGAAATGGGAGGAAAAGGAGAGAAGGGAAAGGGAGTCACCAAACCATCATTTCCAGATGATGCCATACAGGCAACTGTGGGGCTTGCGTTTTCTTTTTTCTTCTCATGCTGTCGCAGTGAAGAATTTTTTGATTCATTGCCAAATGAGGAAAAAAAGGAAATTATTTGGAATTTTTTGACAAATTAAAAATAAAATCAGTCTGTCATGTGAACGTCTTCTTTAATAAAAGCAGATTTAAAAGTTAGTCTGACATGGAGTTTTGAACTACTGGAGCTGGCCTGGAACCTGAGACCTAGAGCACCACCAAGAGAGGTAGCAGCTTCTGGGGTCTGTTTTGAGTTCTTCTATGTCTTCTGGGAACTTACCTGAGATCGTTGAGGGATTCCTGGGAACCCTTCAAGGAGTGTCACGGTGCTGGTTCTGCACCATGAGGATAACTACAGGACTTCTAGGAAGCGTTAGATCTGGGACAATGTGGAGAAACCTCTAAGCCTCATTTGATCATTGGACTATTACAGTCCAAAAGCATGGGAGCTCAGGTGGTTTTTCTCCTCCTTCCTGCTAGTGAGGGTGAAGTCCTGGAGAAGCAGTGAACGGATTTTGTGGATCAACAAGTTGCACACCTGGTATTCACAACAGAGGATTCTGCTTTTATGACCACAGGACCTTCTCTGAGGACTGAGGATCTCTAGTAAGAGAGGGAATTCACCTGAACAACCAGGGCAAAAGCAGCTGGCCAGCCTGGTGAGATCTTTAAACTAGGAACAATGCAGATGGGAGATGACGACTAATAATCAGGTAAGGAAGTGGTGGGCTGAGATGGCCAGCAAAGGGTGTGATGTGGGCAAAAGAGACCTCACAATCATCAAAACAGGGCTGAAGAGTGACCACTTCAACAGTATGCACACAAATAAGGGAGTCACTACAGGACAGCATCATGGGAGAAGTTCTCATGCCTTTTCTGGGAAAGTTTGGAGTAAGGAAGAATTACCCTCACTGGAGGAGGATCAGGTTAGGGAACATTTAAACAAACTGGGCGTACACATGTCCATCAGACCTGATGGGATACACCCATGAGCACTGAGGGAGCTGACCAACCTCTTTGAAAGGTCATGGCAATCACGGGAGTTTCCTGACAACTCGGAGAAAGAAAATGTTTCTTCTAACTTCAAGAAGGAGGATCTGGAGAACAACAGACTGATCAGACTCAACTTCCCTTTGAGAAGGATGGAGCAGATCTACCTGGAAACTACTTTGAGAAGCATGAAGGACAAGAAGGTGGTTTGGATTAATCAGTATGGATTTATGAAGAGGAAATCATGCTTGACCAAACTCATAGTCTTCTGCAAAGAGATGATTGTCTCAGTGGATGAGAGCAGGGCAGTGAATATTCGTTACCTTGACCTTTGCAAGGCTTTTGACCCTATCTCCCATAACATCCTCAAACTAATGAAGTACAGGCTTGAAAGTAGACACTGAGGTGGATCAAAAACCAGATGAACTGCTGGGTTCAAGGGGTTGTGATCAGTGGCACAAAGACCAACTGGAGGACAGTCACTACTGGTGTGCACCAGGGTCCACAGTGGAGTCAATACTGTCCAACATCCTCATTAATGACGTGGATGATGGGACACAGTGCACTCTAAGTGCATTTGCAGATGATACAAAAGTTGAGAGGAGTGGTGATACTCAAAACCCAACTGGACGCAGCCCTGAGCAACCTTTTCTTTTTTAATTTTTTCTTCCTTTTTCTTTTTTTCTCTTCTTTCTTCTTTCCTTTGAGATGAGGAAGATGGGCACTACATTTGGAGGTGACTGTCTCTCCTCATTGATTACGGAGAGCCTAGATGATGTCTTACACAAGTTTTACATAACTAGAATGATATTCCTCAGATACAGTGCAGGCATCTTACAGCAGATGCAGTTGCTGAAGTGCTTGTTTAGTCAACAGAGAGAAATAGGCATTGTTATTCTATGTTCATCTTATCATGAAGCAAACATATACATATGGCTAACCTAACTGTTCCATAGAAGCACTTTTCCTTTTTTCTCATAGTGATTGCTCAGATACAGAGATCTAAAACATAAGTTTATATTTTATCAGATGTTTTTTTAGGTGTGAAACAACATTTAAAAAAAAAGGGTTGTTTTATTTTCATTTTAACTAAGCCGGTGAAGCCAAGTGTAGCTGAGATATACCTGTCAGGAGACCCTTTATACTAAGGGGTTTGGGGTTTTTTTCTGACTATAGCATAAGCCATACTGCCCTAAAAACTGCTATATAACTGTAGCTGCTTGAAAGGGTTTGCCATCACTTCACTACCTTACCATAATTTAAGCTGCAAAATTTGAACACTGACAACATTCAAATACACCAATACATCTGAAATTTAGTGCCAGATTTGGTGATGAGATAAAAATCCATAAGCTCAGTGATTTAGAACACAGTTTGATATGAGCTTGCTCTAGAAGAGGGGCCATGAGCTAACAGATGCTTTTGATTAGCAGATTTCAGTTTGGCAAGGAGTACAGAAAGAACATGTTCATATTTACCTCCAAAAGACCATGTACACTCTTCATTACCTAAAAGCCTAGCTGCTGTTGGTTCCTACCCTTTCCCACTGCCTGCAGAGGGAGCAAAAAATGATGCTTCTACCCTAAGTGCTACTGCACTTGTCAGTTCAGGCACCATCAAGCATCTAACAAGGTGGGATTCTGAACACCTAGAATTAACAGCCTGTGTTCATTTTTCAAACACAGAGTGTGTGGTGGTTCAGAGAACACAAGTTACAGAATGAACGTTTGACAGTCCAACCACCAAAGTTATTTTTTCAAACTGGGACTAAGGTGGCTAAGTACTTTTGAAAGTTAATAATAAGATGTTTCATGCTAAATTGCATTGTGACTGTGCCTACAAGAGCCAGCAATTAATCAAGCTGTTATTATGTTCAATGCAGTACAAAAATAACATAATAGGACAGCCCTGATTCCCTTTTTACAAAAGGCAGCAAACGGTGTGGCTCTTACCATTACTTCTAGAAATTTATGCCTGGATCAAATTAAACAGTTCTTCCCTTTATTTTACTGCTTATAGTCATTGCTGCATAATTTCATGCTGTTTTGTTCTCGATTCTGAAACAGAAACAAATCTATGAGGAACAGTTTCACAAGGAACACTACAGTAATTCTTTACTCCATTGCTGGAATTAACAAGATTTTTTTAAGGAACAAACTTCTTTCTAGTAAAACGGCTACTAAAATAAAAATATAAACAATTATTGCAAATATATAGTCACAAAACCCATTAAATTTGTATCTTAAACAGGTTTATTACTTTTCTATTTATTTGAATAAAGATTTGTCTTCTATAGCTTTGGCACAAGAACAGATTTATTTAGTTTATACAAACAATTATTTTTTCTCCATCAGCTACCCAGAATGGAATTGTTTAGAAGGTATGCTTTGTCAAATGTTATTCTGGTAAAAATAATCTGTTCAAGTATATTTAGATCTTTTAATAAACCTATAGGCTTCAGTATTATTTATGGCTTGTTCACAAAAGCTTCTCATTTATCAAGCCTTTTTATTGTGCATCACTGGAAGCAAATGCAAGAGAGAGGCCTCACCTACATCAATATTGCTGCTCTCTTGTTATGTTACTTATGGAAGATTCGGCAACCTTAGTATTACTGACATAGCCAATACAGTGAAATACATGCAAACATAGCACCAAACTTTTAAGGGATGCCACTTCCCAAGGCTGTTAGAAGCTTTAGGAACAAACGACACTCTTCAAGCTTGGCTATCTTGCACTGGAAGAAGCGTAGCTACCAGTCCTGAGATTGGTATGATGTTTCACACCCCTTTCCAAAGCTTTACCTGTACCAGTTTCTTTCTAAGATACTACTATGTCAGTGTCACCCAGCAAAGTTCAGCACCCTTAGAAGAGATGAATTTCACAAATGTGTGTGGTCGTCATTCCTCCTATTATAATTTTTGCCATTAAAAATCAATTCACCTATGTGCTACTACAGCATGGGAGTGAAAACTGAACCACGGCTGTTAGTTATATATAGCGTATGGGATGCAATAGGTATTTAATGGGATTATTCTGCTTTGTCCACCTATTTTTGTAGGATTTCCTGAGGAGAAGGCTGGCTGTATAATGCATGGACAAAGCACAGTAGGTAACAGGCAATGGCCCTTGGCCAAGCTGCCCTGAGAACAAAGGGAATCTTGCCATTGACTTCGCAAGGCTGCAGGTGAGAACAGCCTTTATTTGCATTCTTGCACACCTGATGGCAGTAAAAACAAGCTCTTTTTTATGCTTTCCTTTAAAAATGTTTAAAAACCAGCTGAGGAAACGGCTGTTAACACAACTGCCAGCATATATTTAGCAACCTCAGCTTCTAATTCCTCGCTCTCAATTTGTTTTATCCAAAGTTTACCAGAACTGAGAGTGCTTGGGTTAAATAGCTCCCACGCTGGAGGAACTCCCCTCTCTACCATTGCTCAGGAAGCACAAGGGATGAAAAGATGTCTCTTTGGCAGCTGGTTCATTCAGTCTGCCAACCGAGCATCAAGCGATTAGCAGTGCACTGCAGAATAGAAAGTGGTACTGTACTAGTGGTGCATTAGCTACATCGTCCATAGTGACTGAGAAAATACCCTTGGCTTAGATTTCTTAGCAAGCTTCACACTTCATACATTGTTTGCAGTTACAATGTATAGAGAATTACATTTTCTAGAATAACTCTTGACTTAAGTATCTTGACTCTCTCACAGGTTCAGCAAGTCATTTACCTCTTCTTAAGGTACCTCCCTTTTTTATTCTTGAAGTCTGTCCCCCTAAATTGTTACCTCATGTTCCACACTGCCATATATATCTTTTTTTTATTTCTGCTTTCCAATCCAAAATCATTCTGTATATATTAGTCATGTCTCAAATCAATTAGCGTAATTATTTACTCATTTGTTTTCTCATCAAGTAAATCATTATTGTCTATTTTCTTTCTTCCACTCTACTTACCCTATGAATGTTTTGATTATTTTTCTTTCTTTTTCCCTCTCACTCAACAATCTATTTGTGTAACAAGCTTTACCCTCTTTCATTTCACCCCCTCGATTACCCTTCCAGTCTTTCTGCCATACTTCAACACTCATTTCTTCTTACTTAGCTTCATGATTTCTGATATACTGCTATTCTACCTGATTCTGTCTTGTTATTTAGACAGGCATTTGACACACAAAATACAAAATTGTCCAGCAGCTTGCCCTTCCACACAACCTTTCTACTGGAAATTGACATAATTAAAGGATTTCAAAAAATCTTTTTCCATAGCTTATTGACCTAACCACACATGTTTTTGCAGGTGTGAGTTTCCTATTTCAGATAATAACTTACCCTTTGAGTAATATGCATGTCAGATCTACAAAATACTGCAATGTGAGTCTGTTAGCATTCTATGACATACTTTTTATTAGAAATAGGGTGGGAAAAAAGTTCCATTTTTTATCATTACCTCCTTGAGGAAGAAAAAAATATTCTGAAATGGAAGACTCTAAAACACTTAGACTGTATGTACATAGAGAGTAGAAGAGTTGTACCCACATTTGAATATCTCGCTTAAAGCTAACCTAACATCTCCTAAGACTTGGATTAATTTCTAGCATGTGAATCAGTCAGAGTGTAGATAGGCAGCTTCCAAATTGTTTGCTGCAAAGAAAATCCCTTAGGCTACGTAGTTCAATCCTCTTTATACAAAGTAGCAAGCACCTCAAGTGTCTCTTGAGTGATGCATTTCCTTTGCACCCTGGCTTGAATGGTAGGGCTTGCAAGACGATTGAGCCCACCAGCAACTATGTGGGTAACAGTCTTTCCTATTTCCTTGGTTTTATACTACAAGCCCTCCCTTTGATAAAATTTTCATAGTACCCTTCTTCCAAAAAGGTTTTGGATGGACAGTCAATCTCTTGATATTTTTGGATTACATTATTTCCAAGTAGACTGGCACCATGTTGTCCATCTCTCCCTTTTGAGGTATCAGAAGGGTTGGGATAGTCACTGCTAACCCCAGTCTAGCACTGGGCAGCAGGATTGGCTGAGGTTATACCTACCCTAGAAAATTAAGTGGGTCAGTGCCTGTTTTCTGGCCATGATTGAAATGGCAGCGGGCAGTGCATACCTGTATATCAAAACTCATCTTTCTCCTCCCTCTTCCAAAACACCTGCTAAACCATTCCTGGCTCAGTCTATCTCCTGAACAACATTCAGCCATCATCTGGCAGAGGGCTAGTTTGCAGAGGGCTAGTTTGCACAGCTTCAAAATTACATGTATTAATCAATGATTGATTGCAGGGCTCAGTGTATGCCAGCGTTGGAGCCTGTAATTTGGCCCTTGTTCAGTTCACTGGTGAAGCCATAGCAGGCCTGACTAAAACTACTCTGCGTAACATCACTGGCACAGAAGAGAAGCACAGCTGGAAGTATTGGAGGATCCCCTGCCACAGAAAGGGCAAGAGTGGCCTTTGAACAAGAGGCAAAACTTTTCTCCTTAAAGCTCACTTCTCTCTAAAGATAGGCAGTGGGAGAGTATTAGAATGACTGTGAGTAATGGGCTATTAATTCTCATTTGCAAAATGAGACAATATGATACCATTTTTTACAGTGGTGATAAAATGGAAAAATTAATTATTACTTTGCCAGTTAGAAAGTAGCTTATGTTACGGACAAATGATTTTGAAATGTTCTCTATATAGGCAAGTGTGCACAAACAGTACAACTGAACAAAACAGAAATTAAGTACGGCTATTTCTTTGAAAACAAGGCATTTACAGATTGTTACAGGATCTGTAAATTGTACATGTTTGAAATACCAGCAGTAGTTTCTATGAAATGGAAATCTATTGAAATGGAGAAGAGTCCAATATAACTCAAGCCTGAGTAAATGATGTCCAGAATCCTTAAGGGCTGAGGTTTTCTTTAAATAAGGAAAACACATTGCTGCTTCTGGTTAACTCTGCATATCTGTTAGCTTCTACGTGAACTGGGAAGACCTCTTTGTAGGTGCATATGCAGATGAGGATGCACATACAGAGTAGACATATTGATAAGGACATAGATACATATACATATGCATGAACACATACAAATTGTGTATGTGTATATGATTGTGCACAAAAAGAGTTTTCAAAATATTTTTTAAAATAAATTTAACTATTTTTCATGTCTCAGGTAAGTTCACTAGTAAATTAGAACCACCTTATTAAACTGGATTTTACATACCATCTGAGAATATCTTAATAATATAGTGGATGAAGAGATGAACATCATCTAAAGGGGATTCAGTTTCCTATCCCAACTGTATCTGTGTCTTCAACACTGTGGTGAGTTGACCTTGGTCAGCTGCCAAACACCCACCCAGTCTCTCTCTCACTCCCCCTCCTCAACAGAATGGGGGAGAAAATAAGATGAGAAACCTCGTGGCTTGAGAAAAAGACAGAGAGATCACTTACCAATTACTATCATGGGCAAAACAGACTCAACTAGGTGAAAATTAAAATAAAAATAGACTTGGATGATGAAAAACAGAGACAAAATGAAAACACCTCCTCCCCCGCTCCTTCTCCTGCTTCCCAGGCTCAACTTCACTCCTTCATTCCCAAATTCTCCACCACCCCTGTCTCCAAGCAGCACAGAGGGATGGGGAATGGGGGTTATGGTCAGTCCATAACAGCTCCTCTCTGCCACTCCTTCCTCACACTTTTTCCTTGCTCTAGCATGGGTCCTTCCTTCAGGCTGCAGCCCTTCAAGAACTGCTCCAGCATGAGTCCTTTCCATGGGGTACAGTTCTTCAAGAACAGGCTGCTCCAGTGTGGGTCCCCCATGGGGCACAGGTCCTGGCAGAAAACCTGCTCCTACATGGGCTCCTCTCCATGGGCTGGCAGTTCCTGCCAGAAGCCTGCTCTAGCATGGGGTCTCCATGCTCTGCAGTGTGGTATCTGGTCCACCATGGTCCTCTCTATGGGCTGCAGTGGCTATCTGCCCCACTGTGGAGCACCTCCTCCCCCTCCCTCTTCAGTGACCTTGGTGTCTGTGTAGTTGCTTCATATTTTCTCATTCCTCTCTCCCAGATGCTGTTGCGCAGAATTTCCTACCCTTTCATAAATACGTTATCACAGAGGCACTACCAGCTGATTGGCTCAGCTTTGGCCAGCGGCAGGTTCACCTTGGAGCCAGCTGAAACTGGCTCTGTCTGACACGGGGGAGCAGCTTCTTGTGTCTTACAAAAAACACCCCTGCAGCCCTTCCACTGCCGGCACCTTGTCATGGCCACCCAACACAAAGACCTGGCTTAGAGTGCTATGGCTCACTCTCTGAAGAGGCTCTTTTCTCTCTCTTGGCAGACTAGCCACAGTAAGATCAGAGGACCCTCACAGCAGCACCCCAAGAAAACCAAAATCCAAGCATACCTGAGTCCTGACAGTCTCAACAGAAAGAAATTCACAGCATCCCAAGCTGGGGTTCAACATGTCATTGTTAACTAGGCAGCCAGATATGTCAATTTTCTTTCATTTTTCATGCTTTTTCTTAGGTATAATGTATAGGTGTTTATTTCTTAACTACCACATGTAAGCCTATTGTTTATTAGAGTTTGTCTATAACTTTATAGGTATATACGTATGTATACATACATACACACACACTACATCTATAACATTTCAAAGAAATAATTGTTTCCATTATCATAATTACGAGTTATAAACCTCCACTTTGAAAAATCACTTAAATATAGTATAACTGCTTCTTGAGAAGGCAAACTTTATGGCTTCATTTAAAAAAAAAAGAACTAATTTTTAAAAGCCTAATCTGAGAGAATTGCCAATAGGTGTTAATGGGAGATACCTGGAGGCTCAAGAAGATAAATCCCTGCAGCCAGCTGGCACAGGACTGACACAGGACTCTCCCAAGGATGTTGGTACCACATGGAGGAAGTGCTGCAATTAAATCTCAGTTGCTCAAAAATTTGTGCTTTGTTCAAAAAGATCCTAAGCTGCAGAATCTCACAAAGTATCATGGCTCAAACATTTTAGCAGCCAGCAATAGACTGCATCAACTATTTCCTATGAATGTAGTAGCTAAAGTTCAGAAAAGAACCCAAAGTTCAGAAAAAGTTCCCTCAAGCATACTAAGTGGTGCCGTTGATTTGCTAGAGGGAAGTGATGACATCCAGGGGGACCTTAAAAGGCTTCAGGAGTGGGCCCATGTGAACCTCATGAAATTCAACAAGGCCAGGTACAAGATCCTGCACCTGGGCTTGAGCAATCTCCAATATCCATACAGACTGGGAGATTAATTGATTGAGAGGACCCCTGCACAGGACTTGGGGGTACTGGTGAATGAGAAGCTGAACATGAGCCGACAATGTGTGTTTGCCGTCCAGAAAGCCAATTGTATCCTGGGCTACGTAAAAAGAAGCATGGCCAGCAGGTCAAGGGAGCTGATTCTCCCACTCTACTGCATTCTTGTGAGACCCCACCTGGAGTACTGCATCCAGCCTCAGGGTCCCCAGTACAAGACAGACATGGACTTGTTAGAGAGATCATGTTAGAGCAGGTCCATGGGAGGAACATGAAAATGATCAGAGGGATAGAACACTTCTGTGAAGTCAGGCTGAGAGAGTTGAGGTTGCTTAGCCTGGAGAAGAGAAAGTTCCAGGGAGACCTTATTGCAGCCTTCCAATAAGGGGTCTTATAAGAAAGATGGAGAAAGACTTTGCCAAGACTTGTACTGACAGGATAAGAAGTTCCAGGGAGACCTTATTGCAGCCTTCCAATACTCAAAGGGGTCTTATAAGAAAGATGGAGAAAGACATTACCAAGACTTGTATTGACAAGATAAGGAGCAACAGTTTTAAACTGAAAGAGGGTAGATTTAGATTGGACATAAGGAAGAAACAATGACGGTGGTGAGACACTGAAAGAGGGTAGATTTAGATTGGACATAAAGAAGAAACAATGACGGTGGCGAGACTCAAGAACAGGTTGCCCAGAGAAGTTGTGGATGCCCCACCATTGGAAGTGTTCAAGGTCAGGTTGTTTGGGGCTTTGAGCAAACTGATCTAGTGAAAGATGTCCCTGTCCATGGCAGAGGAGTTGGACTGGGTGATCTTTACTGTCCCTTCCAACCCAAAACATTCTATGATTCTATGATATTTCAACAGTCACTTCCTCTGTCACTAAGGAAAAGAATAGCACTTTTTCAGTACAAAAAATGTTTACAGGTCATTGCACACAACACTGAGACTGGGACAGCTCAGGTATGTACAATTTGTTGGCAATGTAATTTTATGAATGGGTGACTAGACCACAGCATTAAGGAATTGCTCCTGTGTGACCTTAGACAAGCTGCATTTCCTTCCACCTGTTTCTAGCCTGTCTGCTTGAAATCTGATTTTTCTTGGAAGAGATTATCTTTTGTCTGTATTACTCAACATCACAGTTAAGACCACTAGATGCTATTGTGACACAACGAGTAAGTAATAGTATTCTAAAGTATTTCAATTCTACCTCATTATTCCTTAAACTAGATATTATTCCCAAGCATCTTATAACATTATAATTCTTCCCCTAAAATGCAATGTTTCCATCAGCATTGGCTGTCTACATTTTTATTGGCTCACTCTAATATGCTATTTTCTTTCTTCCTTTCTTTCTTTCATTTATTTCTTTCTTTTTTTTTCTTTCTTTCTTTCTATCTATCTATCTATCTGTCTATCAAGGATGTATCCAAATGTCTTACAAATCTTTTCATTGTCTTATTTTTAAGACACATCTGTAATTATCACATTTTCAATTGTTTTTTTCAAAGCAGAGGCTTCCCCCCAAACAAAGAAACAAAAGCTGTAATAACAGATGGAGTGACTTATCTGTATGTATTTTCACCATTATTTCACAGGACATTTTGAAGCATCCATCTTCATGGCATTGTTCCACCCTGCTTGAAAGATTATGGCAGTCTGTATTCAAAGGACGAAAGCAATGCCAGGATTATCGGTGGAATATCAGCCATCTCCAGTGATGCCCTGTCTTTTCTATCTATTAAATAATAAGCTGATCCCTGGAGGTCCTTATTAGGCCTTTTTTTTCAGTCTTAAAAGTTGTTCTCAAACATGATAATTTTAGATTTAGGATCACAGTACTTTCTGATGCCATAGGACAAGCAAACTCTGCAGTAACCAACATGCAACTCCATTCCTTGATTTCGAATATATGTAATGGTTAACTGCTTGCTTCTTATTTCTTCTGCTGTTTCACCATAAAAATATAAGTAGATGTGGTTTTTGACCTCCCCCCTTTCCTCACACCACCACCTGCCAATGAAGACGTTCTACAGCATAAATAATTAATGTTGTCATCTTAATTCCTAGGCTGCTACCAAGAAGCGTGGCCTCTTTACAGTTTCCTTTCTCTTTCCTCAGTCATTGCTGCATCCATAATGCAGTGCAACAAGAACGTCACGTCGAAGCTGCAAATTTAAACACACAGATGTTTAAACACACTCTCACAATAACGCTAGGTGAGCAGAGCCGAATATGTCTGCCATTTCTGACACTTAGCAAATGTAAGGTCTTGCAAAAAAAGCTTCTAGTTAGCAGGAGAAGGAACTTGACACTATGCAGACTCCCTCATTATCCATGATAAAGATCCTATGTTTCTGTTTGTGATTTCTGCAGTATTGCTGGCAGCTGCACTATGAAAAGTTGCTTCCCAGCTTGCCTCCAAGACCTTCAAGCCTCTGAAGCAGGAAACACAAGAATTCACTTTCTTCTGCAATTACAAGGGAGGCTGATATGAAGCATTTTCTTTCAGATTTTTCCCAGAAGAAACAAGTTAATGATGGGCACCGCTTACAAAGCATCATTAACTCAGATCCAGCATCAGTAAAATTGTGTTAAAGACCATGTCGGAATCCTTAACAAGACCTGTTCTCTGATAGATTTTGGTTTCTAAACAAGTGCTTACTCAGACGTGCTCCACAGCTTTACTGAGGAGTCGTAGTGTTGTTATACCATGCTGTTGTCAACACAACAGTTAGGTTGCAAATTGTCAGGTAAGTCTTACCTTACATCGCCTGTAAGACTGAATGCAGACATTAGAGTCATTGCTGCCAGCACAAGCAGGGGATGATAGGGATTATGGGGATGGCACCTACTATCACATTTAGAATCACCTATAGGAACCCTAAATATATAATCTGTTTTATTGTTTGCCAGAGAGGATTAGCTTGGAGAACCAATGAGTCACAATAGTGGCACTCTTAGAATTTCAGAAAGTACCTCTGTTCAAGTATTCGGGGGATGGCCAATCATCAGTTTATATTAAGATGGAGATGATCCCTTTGGTTTAATTCAGTTACCTTCCATAGGCACCTAGAGCCATTTGAGATGACCTGGGGCATCCTACCTGCACTTCTGCTGCTACTATAGAAGGTCACCAGCCTCCCATAACTCCTGTTTCATATCTGCCAGCCCCATGTACATGTTTGAGATACTTTAGGGTATTTGTGAGGGCCTAAGGCACCTATCTATGGATGACCGACTTGAACCCTTAGCAACAGACTACAATTAATCTCACCTAAAACAGGCATTTAGTCTAAATTGCTTTCCCAGGCTCTGGTCTGTTATCAGTGGAGCAATACAGGCACCTTCAAAGGACATTAATTTCTTACTAAAGTAGATGTCTAAGGTGATTGAGATGAACAGTCTTTGGAAATTTACATTTACTTTGTCCAGGAATACAAGATTTATAGTAAGTGACTATTCACTTACGTGTCTACTAATGCAATTTTAAGTGTTTACCTATGGATAAATATATTAGAATTAACAATTGTTTTATCCCAAATATTATTTAAAATAAGCCAGCTGGAATGTTAGTTACTGAAGTCTCCAAACACAGTATTTTGACTTCTATTTTATTTAGTACCTTGTAAAGTTTTCAACTTTCAACGGAACAAAGCACTTTTTCCCCTTAATGTTCAAAATATTGTTTTCACAATGTGGAAACAAGTGGAATTTACACTTTTGAGAAGCGTCATGAGGCCTACCATTGAGTTATGTGTCCCAATTCCAATTCAGTGATGCACACAGATGGGCCTGTCTTTAATTTAAAGATTGGTTTCTAGAGAATGTGGTTTTCTAAGGCAGCAGTTTCCAGCCTTTTTACCATACTGAAAATCCCTGATATGCATTCCAGTGGAGGATCCAATCTATATACAACAAAATTAAGTAAATTACCAACAGCAGCATTTTCTTGTTTAATTTAGTATGTCTTCATACTTGTTGGTGAAATCCTTAATATAAACTATCAGTTGAAGAAGATGATAGGCTACTAGTATCCACTTTCAAAATGCAGAAGGGTAACAACAGCTTCCAGATCTACATTCTAAACATAATTTATCAAATAAACCAGCATAAACAAACAGAAAATGGCCAACCCCTTCACTGGGGACTGGAAGGCAAGTGTGAAGCCACATCCTACTGGAAGGCAACACCCATCAAACGGTTTCAAGTTGCTGTTTGGTTGGTTTTTTCTACATTAAGATTTCTTAAAACTCTGAATAAGATTTTTAAGACTTTCTTCCCTAAAGTCAGATGAGATGAGGCCTACCCACTGTTTTTGCCTGAACAACTATGCATGTAAAAATAGCGGGAAATCTCATCACAATATCCATAAATATATAAGAAATACTGCTAATAAATTTAACTTCATAACACACCTTAGATTATCCCAGTAACTTGCCTTCAAATACGTGAAAGAGCATCCCCAATCTAATATCATTATTCAAAATGGGTAAGGATGTGAATTATATCAGAAGAAAGTGACCAAAGTTTTCTTAGAGAGACCTTCACAAAATTTGTAAACTGAAGAAGCAGATTTCAGAGGAAAAGTCCACCTGACAATGGAAAAAGTTTCTTACTGGGAGCCGTTGCTAACCTTCTAATGAAAACTATCTATGGGAAAGCAGTTTTCAAGTTCTCCATTACCTTTGTTAGAGTAAAAGAGAATTTGGAAATGGAAATAAAAATAAATTTATCACAAAGCTAATGTGGACAGGAAAGATAAACTTGTTCCAGAATAAATGGCTTTGTCGTAACTGTCCATTATACATTTGCTCCTGTGCCCTCTTAATGAACTTGTAAATGCAATACGTAATGGCCTTCAGAAGTTATATACAGTGTCTCTTCAAATTTTGATGATGATGACATCTCGACATCTGCTGCTTTTGTGTATCTCCAGTTTCTCACATGCTAATAAGTTAAATACCTCTAATTTCATAAGAGATTAAAAGGTTGGAGCACAGAGCCATTCCACGGTACTTCAGCCGTAGAAGAATAAAAATAACACAGTAAAAAAAAATGCATGTGTTCCCCACCAAAACCCTGAAGAACGTTAGGGAAAATAGTACATAATACCAGCATGTCATCTAAAGTCATAGAACAAAAGAGAGGAACGGAGGCTAAACCAGCCTTCCCTTGTAAAGCGAGACTACCAAAAAGAAGACTTATGGGTGTTCGTGTATGCAATAAGATTGGAGCTCAAACATATGACAGCAGCATGAAACTTCTTGACATTTATGTCACTCATTTTTAGGACAATGTCTGACACATCTGTTGTAACACTCACCCTTCACTAAAGACAAAGGGATTCAAGGGAGAGGGTGGGTGCCACAAACACTGAACATGCATTGGACACCACTAGCAGAAAGGGATGCTTATCCATCACTGCCTAGTGAACTTCTCCAGAGGACTCACCAGGCTTTGTCTCCCAGCCAAATACAGGAAAGAAAGATCCCATTCACCTGAAGAGAGTCAGGGATTCACCACTTAAATCCTGGATGGAAATACAGATCAGGACTTTGGTATTATGCAGAGGGATTTCTCATTTTATATTGGTTAAGTCCTAACACTTTGACAATGGGGAGAGTTACACACCAATTAATTTCTCATTATGTTTAAATCATGGGGTTTGCTGAAATTTGCAGAATTTCCTTCACTCCCCAACATAGTTTAATATCATCCTTAAAGTAATTATTTCCATTTTGCCTTTTTAGTGTAACCCTTGACAATATCAAAGTCTTTTGTACTGTATCCAACAAGTATGGTTAATAATCATTTGATAATTTACTTAAAAATGCTTGCTTCTTACAAGCCATACATTGCTTCTGTACAATTGTTGTCTACCAGCCATATCACGAAGGGGAAAAAATCCATTTTAAGTCTGCTTAAGGGCATATTTTTGAAAGGACAGATTCACAAAATGCTGGCTTTCACTCTTTCACTAGGAAAGCTGAAAAACAGTCATCACAAAAGGGAGAAAAATGAGATTGAAACCCAATTTTCTTCCATATACCCTTCCACCTTTTAATCTGATAGATTTGCTCTTCAAGAAAAAGGGAAGATATCAAAACTTTCCTCCAAATTAGCTGAAACACTACAAGTCACAGGTGGCTACTGTTGGTCATGTGAAGGATTCCTTGTTTTCAGCTGATAAGAGCTAAATGGTCTGTAACCATAAATTTGTAAGAGTAGCATGCAAAAACCAGCACTGGATCTGCTGGAGCAGTAAGAGAAGGATGACAAGAGACTGTAGCTAGCATGATGTAAAAGCCACAAGCACAAAAGCTCCAGACACCAGGAAGAACACCAAAAAAATGAGCAGAGGTAAAGTCAAGAGGGTTGGTATCAGCTCCAGACTAAATAAAGGTATCTATAAGGGTATCTGTAAGGGGCAGGATTTAGTTGCTACAGCATAAGTAGGTAGAGCCATTCGAGACCTGAGCACAGGACTGGCCAGACATGACACCAAACTTCTGAGATCTCAGTTCCCTTATTTAGGCCAGATAGGATACTTTAGGATATCTCAGATGGCAACCATATCCCACCCTAGGTACATAAACTGTCATCATAGTCCACCCAAATCCATCAGAGTGGAATCTAGAGAGCTATTAGCTGACTAAACGTAGGTTAGGGTGAGTTAGGTAGCTCTACAAGGCTTCACTGACTCTATTAATTGAACAGTCTCCATTGGCTAAAATTGGCTTAATATCTACCTCACAGCTAGGCATAAAACTCTACTGAGACACTCACATTTAGGTGTCCACTTTGAAGATTAATCCCATACCCAAATGCAGGATCTCACTTAGTGCCTTAGCATAAGCCTTTAGTGACACTTGAGATGGTGCAGGACATCTGAGATAGCTGGATGTCATTGGAAGATCTGACTTGAGACCTGTGGGAAACCTGAATCCTTCTGGACCAGTGGTGGGAGGCCAGGCAGAACAGCTAGGTTGCCCAGGGCTTTTCAAATGTCCCTGAACACTACATTTAGGAAAAAGGAATCAAGACCTATTTATTCAGCACCTGAACTTGAATCATGCTCACTCTGTCTGTCCCATTAAGTTCTTCAAGAGCAGACCCACATGCATATTCAAAGTCCCTTCTTGTGGTAGTTGTCTGCTAATAGATACCAAGTCTACAGGGCCTTTCAAACCAATTTTCCAGCTGAGGAAAGACAGGAACAATTATTGCTTTAACCTGTGTATTAAAAACATGGACATGGACCCCCTGTGA
>NW_009259795.1:1129540-1129888 GCF_000687185.1 Egretta garzetta | reverse complement strand
AGCTCTTCCTCAAAAATATCAGAACAATAACAAAGTCCCGTTTTGGAAAAAAATGTGCCTCAAGAATTTTGGCAGCATAAATATATTCCGTTAGTGCATGGATATCTTACTTATCTTACTTATCAGCCTTATCTTAAAGCTGATAAGGCTGCTTTTGAACAGAAAGTTTCCAGGGCCACAAGCTGGCAAGACCCAATACATCTCAGGAGCCAAGTCCTTCTCGCCTGCTAAGAAAAGAAACCCGAAAGATTACATTTAACAGCGTCACCTGCTGATACATTTCACGTCAAGACAGCGTAGCTGGTGTGGGGACTCACAAATAGTGCCACTGCTTGGAAGATTCCTGCT